>NC_089317.1:3756570-3971570 GCF_036669915.1 Pocillopora verrucosa
TATCGAATTCAATTCATCGCGTTGCAGTGCTGTTAAATGACATTGCTATTTTTGTTACTTTTAGTTTCTTGAGGGCAGAGGGGAATTGATGGCTTATGTGGTAAATATTCGGAGATTTTGGTTGGGAAAATTCAAGGTCCCTTCGAGCTTGTGTTCAAGCCAGTATCCACCAGAGGTTTCGCACTGCTAAGACAAAAGGATATCGGTCAGCTCAGGAAAGGGCTTGACCTTAATTTATTACAAATGACGTATTTCTGTTATTAAAACTCGATGCAAACTACGACTGGTAGGATTATCAAACGATCAGAAAAGTGTAATCGTGTGGAAAGAGTATAAGTAAATCTCAAGCGCGTGAAATAAGCAACATTGCGGAGAAGCTCACCATTCTTCGCCTGTGTAATGTCAGCGGAAAAGAACGAGGAATAATCGTGTCCGATGTGGGAATAGGCCCCTTAATCAGCATTCCTTTTGGCTGAATTCATTGGCAATCTAGGTTCCCCTGATTTGACCAGTGGTATGTGTTCGTGACAGCCGTCTTTGAAGCCGAGACGGAGTATAAGGCCGACGACTTTGAAGAGTAAAATCTCCTCGATGACAACAATCGAAACGCGTCTCTTTTGGCCATACAGCTACATCCTTTGGAAAGTGGTGTGTAGAAATACCCGTTGTATGCGTATCATTCTCGTAGCTAACATCATTTAGCGCTTCGGCCACGTAATACGTTCGTCCCCTCTTCTTGATTTCTCCTCTCTCAACCAAAATTTCTTCAACGTGCAAAAAAATTGTCAAGGAGAACTCGCTAGGCGCTAAGGTCGATTATTTCAAATTTTAAATACAGCTGTCCACCAGAAAAGGCGAAAAGAGACATAGGTACTTTCTATCTCTTCTCTTGTTTCAAGGCTGGTGAGCCTGTGGAACAGAGCCGGGTTTTAAGAGTGTGTCCACGAGAGCACCAGGAAGTCGTGCCACATGCTATCTCACCGATTTCAATGAAACTTTGGCAGTTTAGAGGTTTTGGTCTTTTCCGGGGGGAGATAGACCAACCCCCCCCCGGTTCTTCTTGGTTTTCACCAAAGAAATCGCTTCAAAATAGGTAAATGTATGAAGCTCTCACTGCGATGGCATTTAACCAATTACTCTGAGGGTTTGCACGCATGTTATTACATCCTTAGTTAATTTTCGGCGCAAGTATCAGTCAATTTGATTGACGGCGCTATTAATAAACAGAGGGAAATAAACGACTGTGTTTTTAGACTTTTCGATTCATCCAAATATTTGACAACTTTGAGGTCAAATATCTCCCCTTGCCAGAAAGCTACAACACTAATCTTGATTCCCCTTTATAATCCATCATTTCATCTATAAAGACCATCAAAAAAATCTTTGAGCACTACCGTATTTTTGTCTTGGACGCCTTTTAAAATCTGCGACTGTGACAAGTTTCTCTCAACTACACCTGTCACACAATTCTGGCTCTAGTTTGGAGCACGTAAGGGCCTCATCACGCCAGAAACCTCCGGAAAACTAATCGTAGAAACGGGTGGTTATCACCAACGTGCATAGATATCTGAACCCGGGCTATCGCGAGAACTGCCCAGTCCGTCACAAGAAAGCGAGATATTCATGTCAAGAGGAAGGATGTATTAAGACCTTTCAGTAATTCACTACCTTCCAAAAGCACCTAAAGATAGGTAAACACAAAGTGAAGCTGACAAAAGAATGAGATCAAGAGGAAATGAAGGGAGGCTTGTCATTCTGTAGGGGGTGGCTATGTTCAAGGTCGGACCTTAGGCAAAAATTCTGTCGAACAATTCCTTACTAATCAGGTGGACTTTGTGTGGGCCTTTTGGAAAACACAAAAAGCAGGTGCCTTTTCTCAGAAAGCAAAGAATTATCTCCTAGAGGTGTGCTGGACAGGGGAGGAAACTAGTGAGGTAACCGCCTTTAATATGGCTTTCCAAATAAATAGTTAAAGGAACGACACGGGCCAGAAATGTTGTCTAAGACTGACTGGTTGATAGAGCAGCAGTGCTCGATACTTCAGCCAACTATCTGCCCTAACATGAACTGGTTTATTCAAGAGGTCCTCCTCTGTAAGTATAATGAGGACGATGATCCAGCTTCAGAAGTCTAAACTGACCGAGCAAGGCAGAAGATAAGGAGGGACCTGGCAAAATTTAGATAAAGACTGCAGGGGAGGGTAAAGCGGCTATTAGGCTACAAAATAAAAAAATCTTAGCACCTCGCTCTTCTTTCAAATTTATTGTCATTACCCACGAAAACAACTAGCTATGTCTTCGGATTTTTTCATCGAGGTAAAATTTGCTAGAGGCCTATTACTAAAAATAATGCTGTCTTATTCTTTAAGTCACACAGTTCGCCGCCGGCAACACTCGATCGAGAGAGATGCAGATTTTCATGTCGTTATAGAATGCTTAAAAAAATCTCAATTAAAATCTCTTAAAATGAGCGATAATGATAATAAACAATCAATTTAGCGGCTAATGAATGTTTTGTGCCATACAAAAAAAACATATTTGCTAATTTAAGCAAATCTCCAAAGTAATAAACTTTTTTATTTATCATTTTCTGGTGTCGAAAACAGTTTTTGGGGGTCACGAAACACAAAACTTATCGGGACCATATCGGATGTTCTAATTGCAATAAATAGCAAATAAAAATACTTGCGCTTGAGAAATAAAGTATTAAGTAACAGGGGATCTTTAAAACAGTCAGCAGCAGAAAGGGTTTTAGTTCTGGTCAATATTGAATTTTCATATCCCACTCCAAATCTAAGGAAATGCGCTGAGGTAATAAAAAAAACATACATATATGATAATGTAAGAAAGAAAATAAAATTAAAAATAGAAAAAAGGGAGAAAACATAGGAACCCATGTTGCTTGCCCTTTTGCAGCATACAGAAATCTTTTGAGCCAGACCTACACACCTAAACCCGACACCACTCAATGAAACTCGAAAGAGTGTTGTGTAATAACTGGCTCGCACGTGCACGCAGAAAAGGCCATCACATTTAGCGAAAATAATGGCAGACGCAGATGATATTTGCGGTTCTTTAACTATTTTTATACACTCCTATACGTTTTGTTTACCCAAACAGTCAGACTACCTAAACAAAAAATGGATGAGGTAATTGCCTCCTGGTTTATGACAAGAAATTTATTTATCGATCGCCAGAACGAGCCGATCTTCTAAGAAACAAATTTTCTGTGTATTGCCACTTAGTTAAGACAGAACAAAGGACAGGATGGAAAGCGGGCTCTCATGTCCCAGCTGGGCTCAAGAGGATGAATGTGTGTGAGACACTAGCAACATCAAGGTCAGTACTACAAATCTGAGGCAGCGTTCAGACACAAGTTTTTCTCGTATTACTGCAACCACTTACTTTGAAGTCGTACAAAAGTTACCTGAAGAAAAATAAGAAAGAAACTAGTACAAACCCAGTCCAGAATATCTACAGATGTGAAAAAGTTTTTGTATCCTGTCCCCTGAGTGACCTGACTGTCGTTTAATTTCATCTGCGAAAATAAAACACAAAGGTACTCAAACAACACATCATCACTGGCTTCTCCTTTCCATTTTGGAAGAAACATCAGCAAACTGATACTATCTATAATAATTTCTAAACAATATACGTCTCGGGAAGCGACAAGATAGGTAACTGGAAAAACTAAGACTTGATGGACCAAAAGAATTCTTGGCCAAAGAAAAAATGTGCAAATACTGTTGCTCCTAAAAAAATAGTTACCTGTAGCTCGGCTTTATTCTTTGCCCATTTTCTGACGTTACCTGCCAACTATAGATACACAGCAAGGATACTGAGAAAACCATATTAGAGCTGAGTTTATGATATCTCTGCGCTATGTTTTTTTAAACCAGATATTCATTTTCTCTGTAAGTGTGTCTGTCTGCCTGTCTGTCTATCTGTGTCTGTGTGCCTGCCTGTCTGTCAGTCTGTTTGTCAGCCTGTCTGTGAGTCTGCCTGTCTGTGAGTCTGTCTGTCTGTCTGTCTGTCTCCACACTTCCAAAAACGTGAAACAAAGCAGCTGAGTGCTTCGCCTGTTTTTCATTAGCAACAATCCGTCCCTTTCCTTTATCCAGTTTTTCAAAAAGTTCCAGTCGTTCCATATTTCACATCGGTCCGTTCTGTAAACAGACAATTCAATTAGACTGTTGCGCGACGCAAGTCTCTTACCATGTTTTAAAGACGTCCACATTTAGTCTACGTCAACATGAAAATTAAACCTTCGGAAAAAGAAATAAGTGCATCTCATCCTATTCTTCTTTACCAAAAAATGTAAATTTTCAATTGAAACTTTACGCCACTCGCAAAGAACTTGTTTGTTTTGAGCGATAAATGTGAGTTAATGTACAGTACGTGTGGGTCTGTCGATTCTCAGAAAGAGCCTGGCGTGCATTGGTCAGCCTCAAAACAGGAAGATAGGACGGAAGAATCGAAAGTAATCGCTTCAATCCTTGTCGAGTGACTTAGTTTCTCCTTTTATGTGATATACTAATTTTATGTGATCAACTGCGTGTAGGCGTCAATGTTCCCTTTATTTATAGACTCAGGGGGTTATAAGCTTAACTTCACAATGACCTTCGTTACTTAGTGTTTACTGTTGTATCTTCGAAGAAGGAATGGATTGCTTGATAAAAAAAAAAAAAACAAGTTGACATGTACAGAGAGCCTCATGATCAAATGATCAAACTGCCAACCGCCTGTGACTCAATTTGTTCTTTTATGTAATAAACCAATTTTACGTGATCAACTGCATGTATGCGCGAATGTTCCCTTATATATAAACCCGGTGGATTAAACTTACCTTCGCAATGACCTCATCTTCGTTACACAATGTTTACTGTTTTATCTTCGAGGAGGGAATGGATTTCTAGATTTAAAAAAAGTGACAAGTTAACATGTACAGAGAGCCTCATGATCAAACTGTCAACTGCCATCTTGTTGTTAGTTGAGGTTGAACCGTCAGTCTGATCAGTATTCCTCGTTCTACTTGTTCCATATTTTGATCTATACTTGAGTGTAATGCTTGAATTCTGTAGATACGTGCGCGTTTGAAGATCAAAAAGGAACAAAAAGACATGTTTCAAGATCCTTGACAAAGGACGCCAATGGAAACATTTCATTTCAAGAGTGCAAGGTCTACCACTCGCAAGTGATAGTGTTCATGATAAACACGATGCCTAATTCGTGTCATATTTTACTTACATTTTAAGCCGAAGCCTTATTAAGCTACTCTTCGCTTGCAATGGTTTCAGTGCAAGGCCTTAAGAGCCGAAATTGCTCTGTAAAATTATGCAGCAAACATCGAATTAACTGAGAACTGATATCGACTTCATTTTACGATTAAGGTAGCTACTAGGTAGACTGAAGACTGAATGTAGTAAGCGACCCTGGATACTACCCTGAGGAATGCCGTATTCAAGTGGCAATAGATCCGAAATAACACGGTGAATTCTTAAACTTGAAGAAGGCGAACGTAGTGCATAATCTTGGGTGTCCTGCGTTTTCGAGGGTGACGTTTTATGAAATTTTTCGACGACCATTTGCATTTTCGGCGCCAGTTTGAATGACGCCATCTGTCATACTTCATATGCGCAAAGATTATCGTGCACCTCATGCTTTTCGTAGTTGTCTGAGCAAGTCTGAGCATAGTAAAGCGGATATCTCAAAACTATCTTGTGGTTCTCATAATAGTCTGAGGATCGTAGTCTGTAAAGCGGATATCTTCGTAGTAGTTGGAGCAAGTCTGATTATCGTAAAGCGGGTTACTAAAGTGTAGATCAGCAACCGCGGAACTTCCAGAACAAGTGGAACCTGTGGAACCTGCGGAACCATTACGTTTTTATAAAAAAAAATAATAAGGGAATAAAATAAAAGCTAATACCTTAAATACCTTAACACTGTTCGAAACTGCGTTTTTTGGTATAAAGCAGATAAAGTTGAACGAGACATGGATTTTTTAAAATCTCCGTTGACGACCAACCACAGGAAACCCAAGCTCACACAGTGAGCCTTTATGAATATGCAAATACGTTCACGTTGCGCAATACGTGAAATACGAAGATTTATATGAAGATGAACATTCGCGTTCTGAACCTTCTAAAGATGTGGAATAGTTTTGAAAAAGGATAAATTTCCCCACTCAATTAGTTGTTCCTTTGCTTCCTGTTGGTTTTCCAAGGCTGATTTGGCGAAATTTAGCTTGGTTTCAGTGCATCTCCCTAGCCCTCTAAATAATCCTTTACAAGATATGTCTGTGAGAAACACCAACCAAACAAATGCACTGAAAGCAAAACGCTGTGAATCCGCAAGTCCGGACCCCCGATCTCCCCGGGGATTTTACAGGCATGTCACCGAAGTCACGGGTATTGTGTTCATCATTTATTTAAAGACATCCAAACTGCTACGGTACTAAACATGAGTAGGAAAATACATTGTGGACAACGAGAACTTACAAATAAATTCATAATAGAGAAAAACATTTACCTTAACGGTGCATAGCTTTACAGGCAAAAAAACGACGACGCTGCTTCTTAAAAAGTGACAGAAATGTATCCACAGGACTAAATTTGTACATTGACACCTGAAAAATTACTCGACATAATTACGTAATATCATGCTACGGTACAAATACCAACCACAAGTACACCATACAACAAATGAAACGTAAAAACGCTCCCATGTAATTAACACGTAAACAAAAGACACACAGCAAACAATATGACGATAATTTTCACGATAACAATGCATCACAAGCGATGATGTTACTTTACGCTCGTGTTCCTCGTTCCAGCGTCAATTGCAGCCAACGATTTGCTGAGAGCCTTCGGCGTTGCTCGAATGTCGCGATACCCAAACCGTTAGAGCTTTCAAATTATGGTTCAGTTATTAGCACTCGGGGTAGCTGACTGCTGATTGCTCCTTAAGACGTTATATACCCTTGTACAGTGAATGTCCCTACAGTTAAAGTTGATCGCCAAGGACAATTAAAACGTATTTTTCTTTTAAGTAATCTTCTTTATAGCCTAAAACGAACTTTCAAACTGTGTTAAGGTCTTTTTAGTTTTATATTTTATTTCACCGCTATTCTTTTACAAAAAATATAGGGTTCCACAGGTTCCGCAGCCTCCACAAGTTCCACAGGTTCCACAGATTCGCGGTCTGCTGATTTACAATTTGGTAACATCCCTCGTACGTGGTCGGCTGATTTAGTACAGTTTAGTAACATCCCTCGTACGTGGTTTCATAATAGTGCTAGTGTCGGTAGTCTGTAAAGCGGATATCCAAAGACTTCCTCGTGGTTTTCATGATAGTGTGAAGATCCTATTTTCAACATGACGCCACGCAATTTTCTGGCCGTGAAGTCAAGTAAACAACGATCTAAGCATGGGTGGTTCTACAGCGGTGGTTTCGTACTCGTAAGAAATGCGTACGTTTTTCGCTTCTAATTAATAAATAGAGAAGCCTTGTCTGTGCTCTGTTCTGTTGTAAAGTACGCATGAAGCGGCTAGAGCATGAAAGAGGTGAAGTGAGAAACATGAGACGTAATCGAGTGTTTCTCCCCACTTCTTAAGTGCTCTAGCCGCTTTCTAAGTGCTTTACAACAGAACAGAGCTCAGTCAAGGCTGCTTCTATTTGTTTTACGATAAAGAATCCGTTAAATTCCCCACGCAGTACTTTCCATTTTCAAAACAAACTTCATTTCCAAAGCGAACAACAGTGTCGTAAAGCATGCTCTATAGTCTCATAAAGCACGCTACAATAAGCCAATCAGAATCCCCGTTAGAATGGTTCAAATAATCTGATTGGCTGTACAATGAATTGTAACTTCTTCGGTTACATTCATTAAATATGCAAACCAGTGTAGCTTCAAACTATGTCTGATTGTCCACCTGGTTGCCGTGTGAACTTTAATATATTTTATTTGCGAGAAAAGTATGGTCAAACTGTTGTTACAAGGGTCAACCGGCTCACTAACATCAGAGTCCGCATTGCTAAGTATCGCTGTCATTTGTATTGGTAAAATTTCCGCACAGCCCCATACTATTGTAAAACAAATCTGTTTTCCCAATGGCTATGTATTGTTTTATTCATTGTTTTCTCTATCCAAGAACTGAATGCATAATGTAGTATGGGGCTGTGCGGAAATTTTACCTTTGTATTTCAATCACCGTTGCAAAGAGAACCATGTGCTTCCATCGAGTTTGAGATTTCGGCCTCCTTTACGGAGTGCTAAAGGATACAAGCTCATGGTCCGTACTGGTTTTTCTTTTCTCAAGCTACGAATAGATGAATGTCACAGTTCCATACTGCGGTTACGTACGTTATTCTCTCGTTCACTCAGTGAACTCTCTGCTTTGATTAACAACTCCGAAACTTCCTGGGTCGAGGAGTTTTGCATTTCGAAAGAACTGCAGACGTTTACCAAACAGAGAGAGAAACATGACAGAAAACTCCGTCACTTGCTCAGTAAGAGGTCTCCTGTTAATTCAGGCTCATCTCTGAAAGATAAATGGGTCATGAACCTTTCCTCCAAGGAATTATCCGCGCTGGAACGGAGTGGTTTAGAGAAGGGTCTAAAGTTTGCTATTGCTCCTCGCAAAATACCGACCGCCCGAATTGTCGCCGCTGTTGAGGAGAGTATCTCTCAACTCGACGACGATCGTAGGCATTTGGTAAGAGCAGAAGTAAGTAGCGTACTCAGGCGTGCTAAACCTCCTCCCAAAAACATTCAAAAGGATGTTTTCAATGCGCTTATAACTCTCAAAAAGGATCCGGACAGGCTCGTATTATCTGCTGACAAGGGTAATTGTGTTGTGGTTATGGACAAACAGCAATATCACGACAAAGCTTTGTCTCTGCTCAATGACAAGAGTACGTATGCTGTCTTAAACTCTGATCCTACCAGTAAAACTCAAAGAAAGTTAAACAAAATGTTGCTTGATTTGAAAAAAGCTGGCAGAATTAGTGACTCTACGTACAAAATGTTATACAGTAGTGACGGCTTATGTCCACGTTTTTATGGCTTACCTAAAATTCATAAACCGGGAATTCCTTTGAGACCCATTGTCTCTTTTGTTAATTCTCCGACTTATGCAATTTCTGGTTATCTTGCGAGAATTTTGTCGCCTGTTGTTGGGAATACTGATTACACTGTCAAAAATTCCTGCGAATTTACGGATTTCATAAGAGATAAAACTCTTGACGCCTGTGAAGAATTAGTATCTTTCGACGTTGTTTCGCTCTTCACTAAAATCCCAGTTGATCTTGCCGTTAAGGTTGCGGAGGAAAGACTCAGAGAAGATGCTTCCCTAGGACAAAGAACTTCTTTGCCTGTGGAGGATATTATTCATCTGCTGTCTTTTTGCCTCAAAACCACGCAATTTACATATAACGGCACATACTATCAACAAGTTTTTGGTACAGCTATGGGTTCGCCTGTTTCTGCTGTCATTGCTAACATGGTAATGGAAGACGTGGAACAAAGGGCCTTAGCCACTTCACCGGTTAAACCCTTTTTCTGGAAACGATATGTCGATGATGTTATTTCTGCGGTATCCGGAAATGAAGCGGATCGCCTCTTGTCGCATTTGAATTCAGTAGAGCCGTCGATCCAATTCACCCTTGAACGTGAAAAGGATAGACATTTGCCCTTTCTTGATTTAAATGTGTCTAGAGGGGTTCAGGGTAATTTAGAGACAAGTGTCTACCGTAAACCCACCCACACCGACAAATACCTCGCTTTCGATTCTCACCATCCTATTTGCCATAAAAAGTCTGTAGCCAAAACTTTACTTAGGAGGGCTGATTGTCTACCATCATCACTCGATTCGAAGGCTGAGGAGAGGAAATATGTTTCCAATGTCCTAAAGGCAAATGGCTATACAAAAACTTTTCTCCGTAACTGCCAAAAACCAGTTACAAATAGTAACGCTCTTGATGAAAGGGAACCAGCGACTGGTTTTGCTGTTATTCCTTACATACAGGGTGTTACTGAACCCATCAAGAGAATTTTGAATAGCCACAACGTTAAAGTTGCTCAAAAACCTTTTCAGACTTTGGGGCATATTTTCGCCAAACCTAAGGATCCTGTCACGAAAGAACAACGAACCGACGCCATTTATTCTATTCCTTGCAATGACTGTGATAACGAATACGTCGGACAGACCAAACGCCAGTTTGGTACACGGTTAAAAGAGCACCAAAAAGCGGTTTTTCTTTGCAAAAAGGAAAATTCAGCTTTATCGGAGCATACTTGCCTAACCAACCATACAATTGGGTGGGATAATTCTAAAATTATCACCACTAATCGGCGTTACCACCAGCGCCTTTGTTTGGAGGCTTGGCACATTAACTCCGCCCACGCTCCTTTAAATCGTGACGATGGCGGTCTGCTTCCTGACGCCTATTTATACCTCGTCAGAAAAAAAAGGCCGCTAATTAGTGATTATATAAAAGGACCTCTTGTTGCAGCGTTTAGATCACCCCTGATGAAGGCACTAGACAGGAGTGTCGAAACGTTGGGTCTATGAATTGTAACTTCTTCGGTTACATTCATTAAATATGCAAACCAGTGTAGCTTCAAACTATGTCTGATTGTCCACCTGGTTGCCGTGTGAACTTTAATATATTTTAAGACTAAAGCTGTCAAAAAATGTCAAACCATCAAAGTTCACATTCTGCAGTAAGCTTAGAAACTGAAATAGTTCGGCAGGTCGAATTTAACCCTTTCGCCTGAAGCCTTTCAGTCTCTAATACAGGATCTGAAAGTGAAATGCTCAGTGAAATCCGGCCGAATTGCGAATTACGGCGCCTGGCATGTTTACAAACCTTTGTTTGGTTCTTCTGTTGCTATTTTCCGACTTGCCTGTTCCGAAATTTCACTTTCAATCAAAGAAAAAAAAACTAGGTAAAACTCCCAGAGAAAGTCGGACAATTAAGCAGATGGCGTGACAGCTTTAGCTCAGTTCTATGCTCTATACACTCATAAGGTACGCTCTTTCAACCAATGACAGCGCGCGTTATATCCAAACTTTATAATAACAGCAAATCAAAAACTTTTATAAGTGAAGCTTTGTCCCGAAATATTTCTTGGTTACTTTCTTGTTGCTTCTTATTTATAGATTCATGTCTCATGAAATCACCTCACACACGAAAAATTTCCATATTTACTTTGAAATCTAATCCGCATACCTATTGCCCACGTGCAAAAAAGATTTAGCGATTTTCATATTTTATATTGAGTAAAAACTTAATATGTGCATCTATTGCTTGTTTGGTTGAAAATAAGTTATTTATATAGTCTTTTCTCACTGGAGAAGATAAAGAACAATTTACTGCGCATTGTGTTTGCTTTTAGGCCCTCCCCGGTGTCCTCCAAGTTAGCTTTTGCGTAAGCACACGTTACACTCAGGTGTTAGAGGGTTAAGCAATTTTTGGCTACCTATCTCTAGTTGCCCCTTTTGAAAAAATAGCAGGCACGTAAAATCACGCCAGACTCTATAGTGAACTAAATAAAGGGAGCAGGTTTCTAGAGAAACTGTGGTGCTGCGTCGGTGGGAGAGTGTAACAGGGTAATTTAGTATTATCAACTGAGTTAATAACGTAAATTGCCCTCGGCAAAGAGTTTGAAAGTTGACGTTTCGAGCGTTAGCCCTTCGTCGGAGTGATTGACGAAGGGCTAACACTCAAAACGTCAGCTTTTAAACTCTAAAGTGAACTGTTCGTTATACGCATTATTTTCCACTTGTCCCCAGACCCCCAGTATAAATTTATATAATTTATTCTCATAAATCCATCATCTTCCTGGAATGTTCAGCAAAACTAAAGTTTAAGTGACATATTCAGAAATTAATATTCTGATGGCACGTTGGAGAGGTTCGCGTGGCATCATGGAAGGTTCGAATTATTTAAGCGTTTCGCGGGAAAATTAAGTGATTCTAGGTCGGTCAGTTTTATTTCTGACCACTTTCTTTTTTGTATTTGTTGTAATTTTGGTATTCAATTCCCTGTAAAATATCATTACAATCATTGATTTTTCTTTGTGAATAATAATGGTAATAGGACCGAGTAGAGTCCAATACGAGTGATTTGTCAATCACTCGTATGATCACAGACAGAATTGGACGAAACAAAGTCCTGTTACCAACTAATCATAACCATTACAATTTCCGGGAAAAAAATACATTTAGGACAAACATCTCCAGTAGGGACAATGTCTAAAGCAAAAAATTTGGAAATTTCCCAGTTTTTTCAGGGTTAGTGGTTGTTCCTATGGTTATCGTGATCAATTCTGTGATTGGTGGATGTAGCTGAGTGAACTAAGTATGAATCGCCGCTTCGACTGTCCGATTACAGGTGTCCGATTACAGCCAACTGTCTGATTACAACTGTACAGAGTGATTAGTGAAATATAAAGAAGCTGATGCACCAATCACATCTGAGGAAATTGTAATGACTATGATTAGTAGTGTAATCAGGTTAGTTTACCCTTTCCTCAGGGTACTGTGCTACTGCATTAGATGAGGAATACGTTTCCACACATTTTTTGGTCACACCTAAAGAGTGATTTTTTAGGGGTTTTTCGTATCTGGCACAGGTTCTTTTTGTAGAGCCCTCTAGTTTCAGGGTACACATATTAAGATTGTATTAGAATGCGTATAGCTTCTGTAGCAGAAAAACGAGTCGATGGATTTCGTGGCGAACTTGTAAAGGTAAGGGCGAAGTTGTTTTTACGTTTGGAGGTGAACTTGTAATGGCGCGAAATTCATCATAAACAAAATGGCTCAGAGAGCGGAAAACTCCTTAGGTTCAAAGTTGCTGTCATCAAGCTCAAAGTCTTACTCGCCAGCCAAATATTATATTTTAGTATTCTTTGATTTTCCAACTAGTACGAAAAAGCCATTAAACTCTTCCTCCACGACTATGTTGTCTTTGCTGTAAGCTTTGGGTGCAAATACGCATTGCCTCCCAGATACGATTCTGATCACCGCTCCGGGGTTGCTTTCGATTAAATTTCTTAATTTTTTAAATTTTAGTGATTAAATTTCTGAATTGGCGTTTGAGATTTCTCTAAGGTGACCAGTCTTTGGGGTTGTTACTTCTACTAGCTTTTTTACGCCATACATTCCTTGTTTCCATAACTTTGCGGCTTTCCTCAGTTGGTACCGAACGTTTCGTACCCAAATGCAGTCGATTCGTACCCAAGTCTGAGTCGATTTGTAACCAAATTTGAGTCAGTTCATATCCAAGTTTGAGTCAGTTCCTACCCAAGTTTAAGTCAGTTCGTGCCCAAGTTTTTTCACAGGCATCACCATCTTTAGGCTAGGAATGGGGGCATACTCTCCCGAAAAATTTTTGAAAAAAAAATATGAAGTTGCCATGGCATAATTTAGTCAAAGCAAACATTTCAACTGCTGGAAAGACTTTAAGGCACGTTCGAAGGGAACAAGGAGTAAATTATATTTAAAAGGATAATTAATCTCATAGTTACTTAATGAAAGCAGCAGTTTGCAAGAAGAAAAAATAGTTTCAGCTTGAGAACATAATATTAAATTTGTTACGTGTCTCACGCTCCATGTGAAAGACTTCAGAGCTTTGATTGGGCTTTTAAGTGGGGCTGCTTACAAGCGGCAGTTTTCAGTCGTTCTGGAGTAGAGGTACATGTATCAGTTGTTCCGTATGCTCAAAATGAAGGAATGTATCATGTTATTCACAACAGGCTAGGAGTATTTATTAGAAAATTGATTTTAAACAACTGCTTCGGAAACACATTTCCAAGTTAGAAGTCCAAATGAATTAGGTCACTAAGGTCTTTTGATCGATTTCCATCCCACGGGAACTAAAAAGCTGTTCAATGTTGAGCTAACATTAATTTAAGTAAAATAAATTTCACATGCCATGAGGCATCCGTGGTCAGATGGCCCATCAGGTAAAGCTGATGCCCTTAAAAACTAGTATATTACTTTTGCGTTTTTAATAAAAACAGGTTTTTTCGTCACGTGGTAAAAAAAGGTAGAGGAGATATTACATGTACATGTAACTTTAGAATTTTCCGAGTAAATTAACCAGATTCGGAAAATAGTAGATACTTTGTCAAACAATATCAAATAATAATGAATGATCCACGAGTTTACACAATCCATATTTCATAGCTATTCGCCGGGCAAATCCAGCCAAATTCGACAAAATGATTAACAAAATAAGTGAGTCAGCATCAAAAACTACAGATTATAGTGATATCAAGAGTAAGTATGAGCTTCAATTCGAAAAAATACGAGCATCTCTTCATCAAACAGGAAGTGCTGACCAAAGCACTAAGCCACGAGGGTTAAAACAAGTCCTTCTCGAGTAATAACACGAATCAAGTTGAAAAGTATGTATATTGTACACGAATGACTTTACTTTGGCGACAATCGTCCGCTTAGAAACGTCAAACAAGTCTTTCGAGATAGAGATCAACCGCATCCCACCCGCACCTGAACCATGCTGGAGACTTAGAATGACCTTCGGGGCTTCGCCTAGAAGGATAAGAGAGGAAGACTAGGGACGAGTTTCCGTGAGGTGCACTTCTCTACATGGTGGACTATTCAAGTTTATTATCAACAGTCAGGAGCCCATTACTCATTCATGATTAAGAGCCGTAATTTGGCTTAGATTCTTTGGCGACACCATAGTATGATAACTCGTACTAATGCAGCGCGGGATGAGCCACTCAGGCCTGGAATTTCGCCCATTTTCCGCCTTAGTCAATAAATGAATCCTTCTTTGATTTACCAGCAATCGCTTAAGTTCAAATGCGATATTGCACTTGGCTGATTTATAATTCTCTTTTCACAAAAATACTATTTCTTTTCATATAAGAAGTATGAATGGCACCTCTAACAGAAGAACTTGCCAGGTGGGAGGGGAGGCATGAAAGTAGTGGGGAGGGGGTTGGGGGGACGAGAATCAAAAAGAGGATGCCTTTTTTTTGTATATAAGAAGTATGAATGGCACCTGTAACAGAAGAACTTGCCAGGTGGGAGGGGAGGCATGAAAGTAGTGGGGAGGGGTTTGGGGGGACGAGAATCAAAAAGAGGATACCTTTTTTTCGTATATAAGAAGTATGAATGGCACCTCTAACAGAAGAACTTGGCAGGTGGGAGGGGAGGCACAATAAGGTATACCCTTGTTTAAACGACAAAACATTAGCATTTACTAGTATCTAGATGCCGAACTTTATTGAGAAAAATTGCCATCAAACCTGCCACCTTACTATTTTGCGAAATGGACTATTTTCACCCTGCAATGACAATGTGACCTCTTTCATGTCACAAAAATACATTTAGACATTACAAATTAGTATATCACCAAAGAATTTGGCCTCCTCTCATTTCTCAAACCGTGTTAAAATATATTTCGCAAAATAGTAATTTTATGAGGGTTACTATTTTGGGAAATGAACTATTTTCACCCTACGGCGACGACGTGACCTCTTTAACGTCACAAAAATACATTTAGACATTACAAATTAGTATATCACTAAAAATTTTGGCCTCCTTTTATTTTCTAAACCGTATCTCGCAAAATAGTAAATGTAGGAGAGTTACTATTTTGCGAAGTGGGCTATTTTTTCTCTCTTTAATAACAATGGGTGCGTTCCTTTTGGAGAATCCGAATCAGGATTTCTGATCTGTGGCGTTCCTTTCGAGCAAATCCATTTTCAGATCAGTGATCTATCAGATCCACTCTAGACAAGGATTCACCGGATCACTGATCTACGTGGTCTAAAGACAGATCATTGATCCAACGCGTTCCTTTGGGCGAAGGATCCGAAATTAATCATTTTGCCCTGAGGTGCTCAATTTCAAACAAGTTGGTAATTCATATATTGTTAGCAATCGCTCCACAAATTCTGCGATAAACGCGAAATAAAATCAATTTTGTAATGTTAAATCGATCGGCCACTGATCGCAGTCATTCAGGGTTCCCAAGTATTCATATCTTAATCAATACTTGCTTCTGTTTTAATTTTATCGTTTGAGTTTATCATGAAAAAATGTGCTGCTAATGAATAATGCTAATTAGTGCTGAGTGAAAATAATCCATTTCGCAAAATAGTAATTTTTCTGGCATTACTACTTTGCGAAATTAATTTTGTATGGATAGCTAAAGAGGAGGTGACCGAGATCTTCGAAAATATACTAATTTGCAATATTTAAATGTATTTTTGTGACATGAAAGAGGTCACTTTGTCACTGCAAGGTGAAAATGGTCCATTTCGCAAAATAGTAACTCTCCTAAAATTACTGTTTTGCGAAATATGTTTTAATACGGTTCAAGAAATAAGAAGAGGCCAAAAATTTGGTGTTATAGTGATTTGTAAAGTCTAAATGTATTTTTGTGACACGAAAGAGGTAACGTTGTCACCGCAGAGTGAAAATAGTCCATTTCGGAAAATAGTAACTCTTCTTAAATTACTGCTTTGCGAAATGAATAAAAATCGTACATGTTAATGAACGATTAATCCAAATTCTTGTGAAAGATATCTTTACCTTATTAGAAAATATATCTGAATTATTCCTTTAGTTTTGTTCTATCTCACCTGGTTTCGTTTCGTTTCGTTTCGCAAAATAGTATAAGCCAACACAATGTGTGCTGGTGATAAGAAGGAGCATTTCTGAGAAGAAAATACATCGGAGTTGTAGACTTTAGGTTTCTTTTTTGACCAGTAACCATGCGACTTAGAATCCATATCAAACTCTTTTCCCCAGTGCGACGAACATTTGTTTTTCTCGGTTCCAGGTGTACGCAACCACTAACCCCACGTAATGCGCATGCTCTCCGTTACGAATTTTCAAAATGGCGGACAGGTCAAAGAGGGAAATTAAAAAACACAAAGCGATTTTGCAATGAATTCTCAACATACACCCTCGTTAGAAAGGCGAGTACACGGAAGAAAGATACAAAACTGTATGATATTGAGATCGATATGATATTAAATCGATACCGAGGGCCCGTTTAATTGCCCTCCGCCACGATTATTAGCTTTCTTGACAGCTTTCTGAAGGCAGAATACTTTCTTTCTGAAGACTTCTGATATGCGGCTATTGATTATTACACCTCGTATACCTGATTGCTCAAACACTTTGTTTACGATTGTTGAAAGGACCGACTCATGGTTCTCCGTCTTCGTCTTAACATTGCTTTGAAATAGTACAGACTAGTAAGCTGAAACGAAAAATTAATCAGGGAAGTTTACGAAAAATCCAGAAAACAAGCTTTAAAAAGGCATTTATTTAGACTTCATACTTCAACGAACTTCACAAATCTTACTTGTTTATCTTGTAAGCAAACGATGGCAGATTAATTCCCGAAGCGCTTTCTGAGTTTCCCGATCCCTCTCCTACTGCTTTCACGCTTACAAAACAGGAAAAAATCAAAAGGAGGAAGATACAGCTGTTTTGAAACGCCATTTGACGAAGGTAAATCTGCTTTTTGTTCGACACTTTACATATCAAAACAAAGGAAATTTGTTCCTCTTTTTTATTCTGGCAGTACATTTTTAATTTGCGCCTGTGTAAAAGAGATATCGCCCGAGACCCTTCGCTCGGTCGTGTTTTGATCAAAAACGCCTTGTTAATTTCACGCAACCGCTCGGAGAAAAGGTAAAAATGACGAGGGAAAAACTTTACCTTCAAGTTAGAAAATTAGCGAAATAGAAAGCCACAATATTATAGTTTAATATTTCAGAGGTACATTGAGTGCTTTTTCCGTAGAGAATCCGCACGATGGTAAAACATTCGAAAATTACACTCGATTTGAGTGGGGTGTTGAAGTGGGCGTGGTCACTACATTCATGTTTAGACTATCTGTACCCCATGAGTTTGATATGATTTTAGGTTCCTTCTGTCACAAAATAATTCTGCAATTTATGATAAAGGGGTTTGCTGTTAACCTCTGTATCATATAATAGCCGTTTTTAGCACCTTTCACGCACCAAAAATCCCCACGCCCCACCCCAAGGGATTGAACTCTCATCTTGGGAGAGCGGTGTTACTCGTATACATTATCGTGTTGCATAGGAGCGCAGAATCCGAGGGAGGAGTTATCCGGAGGAAGTAGGATTTATTAGAATGGAAGGGATGAAATTATTGCCTCGTCTTGTAGTATTTTCATTAAACCTTTACCGTGTATAACTTCCAAAATGCTGTTGTGTAATTTAAGTGAAGGAAGTTGTGCTCTAACAACAGAATATTTTAAAGACCTTCTGACAAGTAACAATTGGGGGATTAGGATATGTTTGCACCAGGTTATTGTTGCCTGAAATAAGGTGCCAGTGTTTCATAAGAATATTTTCGACATTCTGGTTAGTAGGGTTGAAAGTCCTAACGAACGGGAAAATCTTTTTAGATGATTTCGGTTTGTTTCTCATAGCCGTGTTGCGTGATGAGAACTGGGCATCGGCAAAGACCTTTTGGACGAGGTCCTGAGGGTAGCCTCGTTTTATAAGGCGAGATAAAAATTCTTTCTTCTTTAACTCAAAAGATTGTTTAACTGAGTTTGTTCTCAGTAAGCGTAGTGCCTCTCATTTTACAAAACCCTTCTTAACCGTTTAGCCCCTAAGAGTGACTAACATCTAATTTCTCATTACAATATTACCCTTTAGTCACGCACTAAGGTCATGAGAATTATGGAAATGATCAAAAACCACAGAAGCTCTGGATCATTAAGCTAATTCTCCTTTGTCAGCACCTTAGGAAATGTATAGAGAACAGTGTGGAGAGTTTGCATACTGATGTTAGGGTGTATAGAGAACAGTGTGGAGAGTATGCATACTGATGTAAGGGTGTAAAGAGAACAGTGTGGAGAGTATGCATACTGATGTTAGGGTGTATAGAGAACAGTGTGGAGAGTATGCATACTGATGTTAGGGTGTAAAGAGAACAGTGTGGAGAGTATGCATACTGATGTTAGGGTGTAAAGGGAACAGTGTGGAGAGTATGCATACTGATGTTAGGGTGTATAGAGAACAGTGTGGAGAGTATACATACTGATGTTAGGGTGTATAGAGAACAGTGTGGAGAGTATGCATACTGATGTTAGGGTGTATAGAGAACAGTGTGGAGAGTATACATACTGATGTTAGGGTGTATAGAGAACAGTGTGGAGAGCATGCATACTGATGTTAGGGTGTATAGAGAACAGTGTGGAGAGTATGCATACTGATGTTAGAGTGTATAGAGAACAGTGTGGAGAGTATGCATACTGATGTTAGGGTGTATAGAGAACAGTGTGGAGAGTTTGCATACTGATGTTAGGGTGTATAGAGAACAGTGTGGAGAGTATGCATACTGATGTTAGAGTGTATAGAGAACAGTGTGGAGAGTATGCATACTGATGTTAGGGTGTATAGAGAACAGTGTGGAGAGTTTGCATACTAATGTTAGGGTGTATAGAGAACAGTGTGAAGAGTATGCATACTAATGTTAGGGTGTATAGAGAACAGTGTGGAGAGTTTGCATACTGATGTTAGGGTGTATAGAGAACAGTGTGGAGAGTATGCATACTGATGTTAGAGTGTATAGAGAACAGTGTGGAGAGTATGCATACTGATGTTAGGGTGTAAAGAGAACAGTGTGGAGAGTATATATACTGATGTTAGGGTGTAAAGAGAACAGTGTGGAGAGTACGTATGTATACTGATGTTAGGGTGCTAAGAGAACAGTTATCATAATCTTTTACCATAAACCATTAATACCGCCTTAAAGAGCTATCCTTCTATGTTATTTCAATTAACGGTTAACTATTTAACTTGAATGTAGGGCTCTTATAGCAGGTTTGACAAGAGAAGTAAAAGTATGGGCAACTTATTGGCATCAGAGAAAAAAATCAAACAAGTTGCTTGGGTTTGACCTTTGTGCGACTATTAACCACTTCTTGCACGAACAATAGCAGAGGCAAACATTTTAAGTTATCGATAATAATCGTGGAAATGTTATAGCATTTTTTGCTTCTAAAGAACCATTTACTGACTTTACTACTTTATATGTACTTGCAATATCGTTCGAATGATTTACCGAAGAGGATCTGCTCTGACTAATTTAAATAAACAAACCATCGAAACACAGGGAACCGCGCTCCTTTAAGAATACGTTACGCGCAATACGCCACCTTGCTGGGTCAGAATGAGCCCCGGGATTGGCCGAGCCTGTACCAGGTCGCTAAAGGGGCATGTTGTTTCGCGCGGCCTCGATCTTTGTAGTTGTTTTAGGAGATGCAGAGCCAAGAAAACTTCACAAATTCATTTAAATTTGTTCGTTTGAAAACCTTTTTTCTTTCCATGATGGGTCGAGTTGATCGTTAATATCAGTGTAGGAATGTGAAAATAACCGTAGATATCCCGAAAGGTACAAAATTTTCACGAAAACCTTTTTATTTCCAATTCGTGGGTTCGTGCAGAAGTCCGTGATAAGTTGTTACACCTTCCGTTCCATTCCGTTTCACGCCGCCTGGATCCTTTTCGTTTTAGAGTCTCGGAAACTTTAACAAGTGTTTAAAAAGGAATATATTTGCAACCTTCTTTCGCTGTATGATGCTACAATAACCGAAGATATCCTGTAAGTTACGTAAATTGTAGAAAATCTTTTATACTTATTTCGCGGTAAGACGTTTTGTTCATAACATCTTCAGTTTTCATGACAGTTTTGATATTCAATCTCGCCTGTTTTTCTCTTCTTTGCCCGATTTTCAATGGAAATCAATTGATAGCTTTACTCCGATCGTTTTTTCCACAAATTAACATTTAAGATATCAATACGCAGATTTGTCGGGATTATCAGATAATGGCCTGCTACCAAAGCAAGAGAATATAAACTCGTGAGAACACAAACTGTATAATATGTTCTCTTAACCAAAAGCTATTTATAAAATGCAAGGAAAAATGACTATATTGACTATAAATGGCAAACTACGAAATTGAAATCATATCTAGAGAACAAAACTAAGAAAATATAGCCCAACAACAAGAGTCGTAAGAGAAACAGACGTTGTTTTGCAATAAACTGATTGAAATTATGACCAACTGTGATAAAATTGTGCATACAAAAACGAATGAAGCGAGCACGTTTTGGAACAAACGCGTGTCTCCAATTACAATAACAACAGATGAAAATAAAATGAGAAATGACAGTAAACAAAAGAGCGAATGTCCCTGATCCCTAACTACGGAAAAGCAAATTCAAAAGCAGGCTAAAAACAAAATAGAGTGAAATTATTTGAAACAGTGAAACATAATAATAACTAAGCGAATTTGCGGGATTTACGCGTTAGAAAACAAGCTTAGCGACTAAAAGCAATTCGGTAATTAACAAGGTCAAGCACATGTACTTAATGCAGCAAACAGCGTAAACAATCCTACCTTGCCAGGAAGAAGTTCTCTAGCTCTTTAGCCTTCTCTCAAGCGAACAGTTCAGCACGGCAGCACAAATCCAACTAAACTACAACCGAACAGTGGACATTCGGGGGCTCCGGTTGTTACAGCGGATTTGGACCCCCCTGGTTCAAATCCGCTAGAGGATATGGACCCCCTTTCCGAACTTTCCTTATTAGCATCGTTTGTACCATATTTGGTAACTAATTCCATCTGAAAGCTTTGTGTCGATGTTTTCTCCAATCACAACACAACATTCCCTAATAAAAGGTAAAGAAAAACAGTCATTTCGTTCCAATTCTGCCGCATTCATTATAGCGAGTCGCACAGTATACGCAAGAACTAAATTCAAACAAACTACCGCATTCGAACTACCGAAATTGTTACAATAATTCTTTGCTTCTTCTGATGCGAATCAACATTGATACGAAACGTCATAAAAATAGTGGAGACTATTGCGTCAAGTCACAAAAATAACTCAGTCTGATTTTCTAATTAAATAACATTAAACAGTTTCTGAACAAGAACGAAGTAACTACTCCTACTAAAAGTCGTTCGTAAAGCCTATGATAAGTAAAAACGTTTGTATTCTGAACTATTGGAACTCTCAGCTTATTTTCAAATGCAAATCAACATGAATATCTAGGTCTTAAAAAAAGTGGAGACTATTAAATTGAACTCAATCTCATTTTCTAATTTTAACGATTATTAACTGTTGAGGGATCCGAAATAATAACTTAACAATTACGAAGACGTCTAGAGTCTGGCGGTCTTCAGACAATGCAGAGCGACCCGCCCTCCCGGGCAGTAAATCCCTCGCGGTTCATTTGCAACCATTCCTCGCACAACTCCCACTGTACCATATCGTCCGGGCATGGAACAATAGCAAAATAAATTGATGTTACAATTTTGTCTCTTATTAGAGTGGTCTAGTAAGAGGACAGGAACGTCAGTTGACAATTTCGCGCGCAGCAAAAATACCGCAAAGAAACTGGTCGAGAACGTCACCCCGTCGTGTCTCAGAAGTGACTTAGCAGTCGTTACAACGGACCGTCAAAGTTATATTTGTTCTTGAATATCCTAACCTCGGCTCTTTCAAGATCAACATCACCTTTGAATTTTCGGTTTCATTGACCACTTGAAGGACAACAAAATTATCCTCTTTGAGAGTTATGTAACAAGTGCAAACAGAGGATAGTTATAGATACTGCAAGTAAGTTGTTAATATGAACCACATGGGGATTAAGCTTTGAAATTATTCCATTCCGGTTAATTCTCGAGTCTACTAATTTATTTATCAAATTTTGAAGCCCACTGAATATTTTTTTCCATGATTTGTGTCGTCGTCATTTTGTTTCGTGCTATTAGATTTCAGCACTTCTCGTTTTTCTTCATAATTTTGAAAAGTATAATTTGGAATTGAAATTGTCGTCGTTTTTCCCCTTGTTTATTGAATATTCTTCTCCATCATGACAGTACATCTCTTTTGAGCACCACCTTCTTAGAGTTGCGATGCATTTTGAACGGAGTTGTCAGCAGTTAAGGCGAAACCATATAGGAACCAAACGATCCAACGATGGATTTGTTTACGATGAGTTCCTGTTTAACCATGAAAGAATGAAATGAAGTCAAACTAGTCACCAACGAAACGGTTAGACTGAGGAATAAGACTTCGTTCCTGTTTTTGTTGTTGTTGTTGTTTAATTTTATTATTATTATTATTATTATTTTATATATATACATATATATATATATATATATGTTTTTAACGAATAAAGTCGTTTAAGACTGAATTAAATTAATACTGAGATTTAAAAAGTCGTGCCGAAATCAAACTGATTGTCATTTTCTTTTGCAGCGAGAGCATGATTTTCTTATCTCAGTTTTCACCACCGCTAATCAAGAATTTAAGACATAAAAAAGTGCAAACCCAAGCTATTCCCAAATTTTTATCTCTGGATTCAATTCGTCGAACATTATTTCATCACTATAAGGAAGACAGTGACAACAAATGACACTGAATAATACAGAAAGCAAGCTTCGTGATATTTAATTTTGATAAACTTTATCATGAAACAAGTTTATTGATGAATTAATTCACGGTAAAATTAAGAGCATCCCATTCTTAGAGTTTTTATACAAGAAATGTATCAAAGAAAAGCTTGAAAGTGAACTGAGCCCTGAAATCTTGGATCCGGCGCCTGCTATCGATTGTGTTTAAGCTGGATTTGGGAATCCAGCATAAACACGATTGATTGGGGAGAACGGCAACGCCAACACTGGAAGTCGAAATATAGTCATGTGCAGACTATCCGCGCGCTTTCCCGTTCTGAAATGACGTTCCCGTCCTCTTGCTAAATCAGTCTATTGAATGTAGCGGTTTTCGACTGTCGCGGAAAAGGTTCGAAACGACCTTTCTCCAAACATTAAACTAAATGCTTGCGCATTTTCCCTTGGTCAAAAGAAACATCCTACAGGTCATTTCCAGCAGCCAGTTCGCATGCATTGACGATAAGCACGTTTTGAATTTAACAACATACTGTAGTACGAACTGGAATGTAAAGTTTTAGCCATTTCTACTAGAACGTTAAGGATGATGTTTTCACTCAGTTTTGTTTGGGGGTCCAAATTCGCAGAGGGGGTCCATATTCGTTAGCGGTTTAGGGCCGGGGAGGCCGTATCCGCTACCGGATCTGGACCGGGGGTCCAAATCTAAGAGGGGGTCCAAATCCGCTAGGACACCGTGAAATCACATTCGAGCTTACACTTGCAGCTGTAAAGGCATTCCTAAGTGATATCATAAGCTTGATGAATCATATAAAAAAAATTCCTAAGAACAAAATGAAATAGTAAAAACTACGCGCCACTATACATGTAGTTACTCGGAGAAATTACATGTCTAGTGACTGTCACACAGTCTTAACTAAAGCATTTCCCTGTCCCTTTAATGTAGATCAGAAACGACTGCTGAAAGTAGAACGGTTGGTCTGAATACAGACTCTTGCCAAAGTATGAAATTCAAATAAAGTAACCTTTTAGTGCGCATCAATTCATACTTCATGGATCGACTTAGCCTTCACACGATCTTCTCGACAACAGTGCTTCAAACGAAATAATTACGCCCAGGGCACGTAATGAGGCTAAGCAACCGTCCTGAAAAGAGAAAAAGGTAGCTAATGTATCAAATATATGTTCAACATACGCTTACCTCCATAGGCTCGTGTTAAAATTTTCATAATTATACACATTTACGCGTGTGAAATACCGTACGTCAACAACCGATTACTGAAGTTTAAGTTATAGATTGAATAACTTTAATTTTCTGTATGTACCTGCGCTTTCTTCGGGTCAAATCTTCACATGGAGAGTGATGTTAGTTTAAACCAATTCGTTTCCCTGTTTCCTGATCTTCCGACAAGAATGATGCGTTCGTCTTCTTATATTTTCAAAATTCTGAAGGGCCGGAATCCTTCCCTTCCCCCTCCCCCCCCCCCCCCAACACTCTTAAAAACCCGGCCACGCTCGTAGTTGTGACTTAACCCCAATCAAAACTTCCTTTCTTCTCATAAGCCTTTACGTCTGTTCTTTTGCCGTTTCCATCGTCGACCCGTCCAAAGACCAGCTGGGCCAGCAAGATTGATTGTGAGTGGCGGTTTTCCAAAGGTCACTATTATTCCTGTGTCTTATCTGCGATGCTATGAGCCGGTGTGGGGTCTTTCTTATATAACTGTCATAAAAGAACAAAAGGTCGTTTGCTGGTAGTCGATTTATTGCAAACACTATAATATTGAATGTTTCAGCGAAAGGAAAATTTAAAAGAATAGATTTTAAGAGCTAATGTCAGCATGCATCAGAGAAACAGCGTTACCCGAGTTGCGTGACCTCATGTAACGAATATACTAGACCTATGGTATTTCTGTCAACATAATACTTTGTTTTATCATCTAAACTTAATCCCCTGTCATTATTGAAGCTGGCAAAGAAAATTTTTTGGTGAATATTTTTGTCCGACATACTTTTCCTGTGTCGAAAAGTAGCATCAAACAAAGACAGTTTTAACAATGACCGATATGACAGAATCTCTGAGCTTCAAGCTTTTAAAAGACAAACGGATGGTTATGAAATTACTGTGTATTTGTGTTGTTCTATCTTGAGACGAACTCAAAGTCCGGCAAAGTTTACTTGATAGCGACTATGACACATACATAGTGTGCCTTCTTGTTGCCGCCGTTAACTGGCATAAATCATTACAATTTCCAAAAAAATCTAACATAGCACTCTTACCTTGTTTATTTATGATTTTATTAGCTGTCTCGATGATCACGTTTTATTATGCTCTACCACATTCTAGCCAAATTGGGGTTCCGGTTTATATATCTTCTCTATCTTATTATATCAGTTGCATGACAAGCGTGACACCGAAATTCAAAGATGAATCAACCTCCGAAATATCAAGAGATGGTTTTTGTTTCCCTCTTTGCACGACATCTAGCAAAACCTTTCAGGAATTACTGCATTCAGAAAACTAGAATGTCCGGATCTATTAATGATTCCTTTGCTGGCTGAAATCAAAGAATGACTACAATAGTCAATTTGACAAGCTACATACTGATTTAGCTAACTGATCTGTTTCATAAGGGTCTCATCTTACATGCTAACATGGAGATTTGCTGTTCAGTTAAATCGTTCGCTGGTGGAACTTGTGGGTTTAGTTATCGAGAAGAAAGAAGTTGTATATCTCAAGTCGTTCCCTTGCGTGGTTGTTAAAAAGACATTTCAAGTCACATGCGGGGTTACAAGTTTTCAGACCCAGAAAATAAAGTTGATCTTATTTTGTCGCGTGCCGATATCTTCGAGACGCCAAAAGATATCGATGATTTTACAAATTGCCCCACTCATAGATCAAATCTCGGTGTTGGGTGGAGTCGTGGTTCCAGTAGCAGATGTAGGGTGCCAAAAGAAGTGTCCGGCCATGGTAAAGGTAGGGTTAAGTCGATTACAAAAGCTGATAGGGGAATTGGCAAACTTGTATCACAGACAGAACTTATGAGGTTCTTTTAGAAGTTTGAGAAGCACTATGCAAGGTGCACGGATTTGGCTGCCCAACATCGAAGGATTTTTTTTTTCTTTGGGCAGGCTACTGGAAAGTGCAGAAGGGCAAAGGAACCATGCGTCCTAGGACTCGGCTGAATTTTTTAGTCGCCGTTTACGAGAAAACGAAAGGACTCTTGTCACTTTGACTCTAAGAATAGATGAAGCCTTCCCAAATGAAGTTGAGGTGATCTCTTGGCAAAGTTTCCACACAGCCCCATACTTCATTATGCATACAGTCCTTTGTTAGAAGAAAACAATAGCGCAAACAATAGATTACCCTTGGGACTATTCGCTTTGTTTTCAAGAAGTTGAATTTTTTTTTTGCACTTTCCAGTAGCCTACCCAAGGACGTAAAAAATCCTTCGATGTTGGGCAGCCAAATCCGCGCACCTTGCATAGTGCTTCTCAAACTTCACTGATCATCTGCCTCTATTTCAGCCATTTTGAAAGTGTTAGTTTCCGGGGCTTCTTGTTTAATCTGACTTCCGGTCATTTCTATTTCCGCTTCCTCATCTAATAGTTTTATTGAACATCTTTTAGTTATATAAGGTCACGCATGAATGAGTCAGGAAAGCGATGTATGCTGCACAACATAGATGTATGACATCCAAAATCGATGTATTCCGGATGAAATTGATTTATTTAATTTTACATTAATGTATCCATGTTCGATATTTTGTCCGTAAAAGAACCTCATACCTAAGCAGGTCACCCCACCTATCTTGTAAACGTGATCAAAATAAAGTAAGAAATTGTATGGACAGGTGACTTACCCCACCTAGGCGGGTTACCTCACCAACCAACTGTATTTGCGTTGTGGAAATTGATTCAGGATACCTTTAGCTGGGGAATCTGAGATCTGCAGATATAATCTACTTCAAAAACATAGACTACATATACATAAATGCAATTCTCTATATGTTGCATGAGAATAATTTCTCGGCAGGGTTAGAAAGTGGTCTACTACGGTAATCCATGAATCAGTGTCTGAGATGGAATATGTTGCATTATTTCTCAGATTTCTTCGACAATCTTTTCAAATAGAATTCCAACCTAGAGTTAATTTGAAAATGTATCTAAACAGCTGGGCTACACAAACATGCTATTTTCATTACAGTGACATTAGTAGAAATCTATAAAAGCAACCGAGCAAAACACCGAATGTATACACGAGGTTCAGGCACAAGCAAGTAGTTTCTTGCGACAGCTACATGTTTCGAACATTTTATGTGTACGAAGATTTTATTTAGCTCACACTCACGTATTTACAACAATATTTATAGTTACCTGTAATTTGCTCTAAAGTTATGCCAGTGGGATAGATTATAAATTAAAAAACAATATAAGCGACGGGCCAATTTCAGCCAAAAACACGTCGACAGAGTTGGTATCTTTATAAACAGCGATTTGTTTATTTAGCACTCGAGAAAAATAAACTCAAAAACTTTACCTAAAACGGTGGTTTGTTCCCTTAACAATAAAGGTAGGGTAATTTTTAAGTTAAAATTGATAGATTTAAATGAATCAAAACAGAAGTAGAGACCAAACACTTCGAGTTTTGTCCCAATAGCGTGTGATTTGCAATAGGAATACAGCAAAGAAAATAGCCGAACTCCGTGAAAATGCACGCTGTAAATTTTGGTCTGGCGCGCTCGCTTTTCACGGGCCAAAAATAATGTTTTTACATGATAAACATGAAGAATTGCTCGTTGAAAAGAGCTCTTTTATTTTATGTACATTCGTATACCCCCGATGTTATGGTCGTCTGAAATATGGCAAAATTCAGCGTACAAACGGAATACAAAATATAATGTACTTTACGCGGGTGGTTGCAAACGAAAGAAAGTTTAGTTGGAGAGGAAATATAGATGGAGAGCTATTCCAAGGGATGAAAAAAATGAATCCAAGATAATTTTTCGCTGTCTAGTACGAGCGTTGTGAAAATGCACTGAAAGCCCGATATAAATTATGCAAATTAGGTACGTTTTGGCCGATTTCGAACTTTCGTATTTTTTGCCAAAATAAAAACTCGCCGGAACTTTTGAATATTATTTTTGAAAACAATTCACCAAAAAGGTCTTTTGGAGCAAATAAAAAAAAAGTTGAATTTTTGCTCGTGTCGCCGGATTCTTGAAAATTACTGACTTCTCTTAAGTTCTAGGCTTCTTCATGTACTATAGTGTATACGTGCGCACAAACTGGTCTATTTCGCTGATTGAGATTGGTACACTGAAGATGTCGGTCCTCAACAAATCACACAGAAATAAATCATGTTTAACTGTACACCAAACTCCTCATCGAGAGGGTCAAAATGCATTTACAACTGTCCTGTTCTATTTTAGAATCGATCAATTTTTTATGAACATTATATGAGTTCGGAGATGTCGGTTTACGTTATATTCGATGAAACACCCTCCAGTAACTGCCGTATTTTAAAGCAAAAATATTGATAAACGCCGCCCCCGAATAAATGCCAAATCATTACGCGACTCTTATTCGAATAATAGACTCAAAAAAGCAGACCGATGACTACTGAGGGCCTGTTTTCAAGGAGATGGGGAGCCCCAGATAGGTGAAGTAACCCGCCTAGCTGGGTAACCCGCCTGTCCATATAATCTATTATTTCATCTTGATCACGTTTACATGATAGGTGGGGCGACCCGTCTAGGCGGGTTGCCCAGTCTACTGGGTAGGGTAACCCTGTCAGCAAGGGGGCAACATTGCCATGTAAACGTCTCAAGGTCGGTTAACCCGCCCACGTGGGGCGCCGTTCATGTTACAAAAGGATCAAATAAGGAAAACAACAGCGAAACACGAGTGTGTTAAGACTTTGTACATTTCTTGGTCTTCCCATGCAGAGCTAAAACGTTAAAACATCAATTTTTACATCCACTTAGCAATAAAACCTCGACAGCGATTTAGTCACGTTTTTACTTTTAACTCAACACTACATTCACACGTTATGCCAAAGTGAAGACGTTGTACTGTCAGAAACGGTTAACGCATCGAGCTATTGGCCAAAATCTTAGAGGAAAATTAATTACGTTTTTTCTGCAACGTTTTTACGACACGTCCTAGTGACATCTTAAACTCCTTAATTGCAAGTGTGATAACAACCTCGAGAAACTTCATCCTGGCATCCCGGGGTTGTAAGATTGTATGTAAACGCTGGCTATTTTTAGCTCACGGTTAGGCGGGTCACCTCACCTACCTGGGGTCCCCCACATTCATGTAAACAGGCCCTAGGGCAATGAAATACAGGTTGGTGGTTGATTACTATTAGCCTGGAACTTCTTCGACTGCAAAACTGAAGATAGTATTGCTTACGTATTGCAGTCGGAAAAAAAAATCGATCAAGTAATAGTGCCAGAAGGGTCCACCAAGTATATCCAGGCACCGGAAGTTTCTTGGAACAAGCCGTTCAAGGCCACTTGCACTTAAAAGGAATGATTGGCTGGGTACCGTGGGAATTCACGAAGAAACAGCTGCTGAAATTTGAAATTATCCCCGAAAAGTACCATTTTGGAGTGAATTCTTGATTCTTGAGCAGAGCTACCCACAGAGGTAATAAAAAAAACTCTCTCGAGCTGCATGTTGAACCTTCCTGTGGACGACATGATTCTCTGCCCCAAGGAACGACAGCCTTGTGGCAGTGCACGATTATTGCTTCTATCGCAGTTGCAAGTTCTGAGTAAGCAAGGCACAAATCTCTTTGAATGTACCGGTTCTGATTTTGAGAGAGCACATCCGTCATTATATCTTTTGGATTCGGATCATGAAGAGGACAGAGACATTGAAATTGGGTGAACTATGTTCACTTTATTTCACATTAAGTATTGCAGTAGTATTAACACGCAGATTGTGAAATTGAGGACAAGCACTAGAACGTGTTTTTGTTTTTTACAATTAAAATGGTCAGTTACCATACTATTGTTTGCAAAAAGTAAATTGAATTTTAAATAAACGCCGCCCTCGAATAAACATCGCACTTGAATCACGAAAATTTTAATAAACGCCGCGGCGTTTAATTGAATAAACATGATAAGTGAAAACACTTTATTAGCTCTATATTTAAGAGAGCTCCTTTGTAAGAAAATTTTATAAGAGTTGTTTACAGTCTCTTGGACCAAGTTCTATCCAGCAATCTTTCGATGAAAGAATTTATAATTGGTGCCAATCCTGATCTTCCTGCAGCCAGCTAATTTCCCCAAGGTCTTGAAACAGGTAAGAAATCGACAATCATCTCTTCATATCTGGGGCTCTTCTGACTCGTCATTAAGTACTAGGCCTTTGCGGAAGTAGGCATCCGCCGGCACACATTACCATTTTAGAGTTATCCACAACAACTTTGTTTACCTCGCCCCTATTGTGTCCCCACCTCCCCCCCATTGTCAATTCCCCCCCCCCCCACCCCACAAACCTCCCGTTCAGGAAGCTTTCAGTGATCAAATTTCATTGAATGGCTCTGCAGCTCGCAACAGAAATAAAAAAACAATGTCTAATAATTTTTTTTGTCTTGGTTTTTAATGAAAGAGAGACGCTCGAAATTTTGAAGTAATGAAAATCAAAGGGCTCTTGGAGCCAGCTCATTCATGTTATGGCTTAGGTTTGAATTGATTTCTTGGACTTGCTGAATATAGGTGCAGATGAATTCGGTTTATGTGAACTTTCAAGACTTTGGGAATAAATTTTCTTTTATTTTTGGGCAGTTGTGTGATAAGAAAACTTGTGCATTCGTAGTGATGGGGATCGGAAAAAAGTTTGTGTGGGCTGGAGGTGGGATGGGCAGAGGTCATTAGGCAGACTTTTCGCCGACTCTTCATAGAGTACGAAGAGCTCCAAGCGTGTTCAGGGTGGCTCTTGAGAAAGACGATTTTAGAAGGTTTTTAGTGATCTAGGAATTCCGTGTTACAGGAAATTGGGTCGCGTCAAGGTTGAAAGGCGTTGCATCAAGGTTGAAAATGGGCCTTTAACTTGTAACTGTAGGATAAAAAGAGGCTCCGATAACAACATTGAAATAAACAAATTCTCCCAGAGTACCATTCTTTTTTATTATGATAGATTAAGTATGCATCATTGCAACAAGATTTCTTTTCCAGATTGCAGGAAAATGCGTTTCTGGGAGACTTATCTTTTAAAAAATTTCCCGGGGGAGCATGCCCCCGGACCCCCCTAGAGGTTCGGGCCTTCGGCCCTCAATTTTCAAGGGAACCTGCCTACTTTAAAGGCAGTGCCCTTTTACTTCAAAGTTGTTTAAGTTAGCGACTTGTTCACTTTGATTGCCGCAGCAATACATATAGCACCCGCAGCACTAATACCATTACCTCACAAATCCAAATTGGTTAGCGTCTTGTTCACTTTCATTGCCTCAGAAATACATGTAGCACCCGCAGCACTAATACCATTCCAAGACAAATCCAAATTGGTTAGCGTCTTGTTCACTTTGATTGCCTCAGCAATACATGTAGCACCCGCATCACTAATACCATTGTAAGACAAATCCAAATTGGTTAGCGTCTTGTTCGCTTTGATTGCCTCAGCAATACATGTAGCACCCGCATCACTAATAACATTAACTCGCAAATCCAAATTGGTTAGCGTCTTGTTCACTTTGATTGCCTCAGCAATACATGTAGCACCCGCAGCACTAATATCATTCGCAGACAAATACAAATTGGTTAGCGTCTTGTTCACTTTGATTGCCTCAGCAATACATGTAGCACCCGCAGCACTAATATCATTGCCATACAAATCCAAATTGGTTAGCGTCTTGTTCACTTTGATTGCCTCAGCAATACATGTAGCACCCGCAGCACTAATATCATTCGCAGACAAATACAAATTGGTTAGCGTCTTGTTCACTTTGATTGCCTCAGCAATACATGTAGCACCCGCAGCACTAATACCATTCCAAGACAAATCCAAATTGGTTAGCGTCTTGTTCACTTTGATTGCCTCAGCAATACATGTAGCACCCGCATCACTAATACCATTGTAAGACAAATACAAATTGGTTAGCGTCTTGTTCACTTTGATTGCCTCAGCAATACATGTAGCACCCGCATCACTAATAACATTAACTCGCAAATCCAAATTGGTTAGCGTCTTGTTCACTTTGATTGCCTCAGCAATACATGTAGCACCCGCATCACTAATATCATTGTAAGACAAATCCAAATTGGTTAGCGTCTTGTTCACTTTGATTGCCTCAGCAATACATGTAGCACCCGCATCACTAATAAAATTAACTCGCAAATACAAATTGGTTAGCGTCTTGTTCACTTTGATTGCCTCAGCAATACATGTAGCACCCGCATCTCTAATACCATTGTCAGACAAATCCAAATTGGTTAGATTCAATCCAGTTCCAAACGACTTCGATAAATGCGAGTGAAAATCACTTTTTTCTCTTTTGCATTCGTTGATGGCCTCCAATACAATTTTTGCACCACGGCCTTCATTTTTGTTGACTTTATTTGTTAAACTCTTTACAAGAGCCACAGCCTGTTCATCGCATTTCATGGCCAAAATTCCACACGAAAACAAAAGTATTTGTTTAAGTTCAACGAAATACCTTAGATCGGAAACTAGTTCTTCAGGTTTCATCTCCTTGCTTTGAATCTGAGAACAAATGAAGAATGCTGCAAAGAATTCTTGAAAACTTTTATGTAAGAAGGCATAGTGCAGTGTTTGTCTCAGTTTGCTGCCACCAGGCTGCACTGACAGAAATCCAAATTCAGTCAGGTCTTTTGCATGGTTTCTCAATTCACTTTCATTAAAATCCAACTTATCGTCAAGTAAACCATTCAACGCTACCTTTCCAAGGTGATTCAATTGCGGTTTGTAATGGTTTGTCAAGTCTTCGATCTTTTCTAGTAGTCCCTTCCTTTTTCTATATCTTCTCAAAACACATTCAACCATATCCAAGTACAGTTGAGCTCTGCTTTCGGGGAGTGTGCCCTCAAACTCTTCGCATAAAAGGCAAAGAAGTGCTGTGTTTAGAGGATTGGCCGCTATTTCTCTCAGGTTTTTATCTCGCGACATCCGTTGCAAGAGCTTGGTGGCTAAATCCGTCCTTTCTTTAAAGTACTTGGTGACAAATCCTTTCACATGCTCTTCAGTGAATCCTTCGATCTGAAGCAGCACGTCACAACATTTTCTCACCTCTTTTCCAGCTTCGTGTCTTGCTGTTGCAACTATGTGGCATTTGGGGAGCACTCTTCCTTCAATTAATTCGGAAAACATCGACAATTTACGGGACGGTAACTCATCCAATCCATCCAATATCAATAAAATGCTGGACTGATTTTCACGAATAAAATGAAAGAAATGTTGTTTGACTTCTTCGTCGATGTCTCGGGGCAGAAGCTGATCATCAATAGCTTCCCAAACGTCAGAATGGATACCTCGACATTTCAGTAACAATACCACTTTAAATGCTGTTGAGCCGCAGCCCTGAGGTTCTTGCTGTTTTGTGGCCCAGTCGTAGGCGTACTTTTTACAATAGGTGGTTTTTCCCATACCAGGTTCTCCTTCAATCAACACTGTTCTCGGCGCTGAACACTCTTCATACGGGTCTAGTATTGACGACATGTCAACAAATACGTCAGTGATTACTCCTCTCGTTTTCTTTCTTCTGACCACTTTGAGCCTTGTAAAAATATTTCCAAGAAAAAACTGAAACTCTTCACACCATGGAAATGGTGAGAGCCATCCCTCGCGAGTCTTGTAAAGCTGGCGAATTCCATTGATTAGCTCAGTCGGATCAAAAATACCTAGCAGCAGCAAAATAAGTAAGAAATCTAATGAATGCAGCATTAAAAATTGTGGTGCCTCTCTGGTATTCGGCACTGGATTTAAATAAGTGAATGAGTACGATACCGTTGCCAAAGAAATTACTTGGACGATGCAAAAAGCTTTTAGTGTATGATTCATGCTTACTGATTAAAAGCCATTTAGATTATGAATTCAGGTAAACCTACTCTGTTTGTTCGGCTGACAGTGAAACTCTGTCGTAAAATAAATTACTCGGGAGATAAATATTCATATCATTGGAGCCGTAGTCTGAGAAAGGCTTTTTCGGGATTTACCGAGACTACGAACAAATAAATGGAAACCAAACAACGCCTTTGTGCCTTCTTTGTCACGCGGTTTCATCAAAAGTGCTGCAGAAAACTGGGGGCTCGCCTGCGATGAAGTGGGAGGTTTTTCCTATAGTCTTTTCCTTAGGAACCTATTTTACTCAAGACGATCCTCATTCAACTATTTTCCCATGTAGAATTGAATACTCCACAATATGAGCGCAGGAAGGGTTTAGTTATTTTATTCAGAAATATGCGGATTACATCTAATGCTACTAGGAATTCGGCACTGAATTTAAATTAGCGAACGAGTACGACACCACTGCCAAAGAAATTACTTGGACGATGAAAAAGGTATCAATGTATGATTCATGTCAATTTACTGACCAAAAGCTATTTGGCTTGTAAATGCAGTGGAACCTGCTCTGTTAATTTCTAACATCGAGCCAATGTTAATGCCAATGTTTTCGTTAAAACTGTACTTCGTTTTATTTCGTTCTCCACTCTAATCAAAATATAAAGTTTTCCAGGCTAATTACGGGTGAAAGTTTGAACAATTGGAGGGAATGAAAGCACACCGTAGAGATTATTCCAGAGATTGTCTAAATTGAAAAACTGAATCTCTTTAACATAGGATGATCTCTACCTCTCTCACATACAGGCCATGTTGACTACGGCGAAATTTGCGGTTAAGCAGGATAACTTTTATTGTGTAATTCAACTGACCTTCATCCTTATTTTCTCCCACTGAGGCTGTCAAAGTACACAGCTTTTCCTTCACTTCTTTCAGTTCGCTGTCCATCTTTATCATTTTCTCAACAGACCCTTTCGTGGAATAACATTGGAACTTTTAGTCCGAGTGAGAGTCACTTTATTCATTAAAAGTTAACTAAATAGATCCTTTTCCCTTCCTCTGTTGTTGTTGTTTTTAAATTTTATACAATATTCGAAAAAAACTTATGGCTCGGCTATAGCGGTTTCTTATAGTGAAACTCGGGAGATAAATTTTGATATCATTAGAGTCGATAGTCTGAGTAAGATTTTTGTCGGTAAAAAAGACCATTGTAGGAACTAATTAAAAAAAAAAAACAAAGAACGCTTTTCCGCCCTCGTTTTCACGTCGTTTAATCATAGAAAAAGGAAAACGCTGGAACAAACCAGAGGTCCGGCTGCAATGCATTGTGAAGTTTCGTTCACAGTTTTTCGCACGGGAAAATTAAAATAACCACATACGCCTTCTCCTGCCCCTTTTTACTAACACAGCCCTCATTCAGAAATTTTTTCCATGTAAAATGGAATACTCTACAAAAAATTTGAGTGGAGGAAGGATTGCATTAGTCTGTTCAAGAATATGCAGGTAAAATCTAACGAATTAGGAAGTTAGATTCATTATGTCCTTAACAAAAGTAAAACTAAAATAAGGCAATAACCCTTCTCGGCCAAATGTGTATGAGTGCTGTCAGAAAGCTATCCAATCTGAGAGGTAACCTGAGATTCCGTGCCATCCCATTCATCCCACACATTACCAAGTATCTTCATTTAGGTTTAACCTAGTAGCCAAGGCGTGCTCTTACAACAATACATTACCTGAAAAGTGTACTCAAGTTAACGGAACGGAATCCCTATTGATAGTTCAGTTTATCTGTGAGTAGCTATTTCTAGCAACCAACCTTCATCTGTGCTTTTCTCCACTGTGGTCGTCAGGCTACAAAGCGTCTCTTTAACCTCCTTCATTTCAATCTCTATCTTCTCAGTTGTGTCTCTGAGGTCACTTAGCGAATCTGCATTAGTAAGAAAGATAAGCGCAATTTCATAAGCACATTTACATCACAAATTCACATAAACGTGCAGATAAACAATGATACCTATGTCAATATCTACTCGATTCTGAACAGATCAAACTCAATAAGACGCTTAGAAATCACAAAAGTGCACTCCAGCAGTTGTACACGAGTACCCACGAACAGACAAAGATACTGCCGATGAAAACACAGTCTGGACATTTGGGTTTAATTCTTAATTTTTCACATGAGGTGAGCGACCTCATTTTTCGACCTTATGTGACCTCATGTAATGAATGTACTAGACCTACGGTATTTCTGTGAACATAAGCCTTTGTTTTATCATCTAGACTTAATCCCCTATCGTTATTGAAGCTGCCAAAGAAATATTTATTTTTTGGTGAATATTTTTGTCCGACATACTTTTCCTATGTCGAAAAGTAGCATCAAAACAAAGACAGTTTTAACAATGACTGATATGACACAATCTACTGAGCTTCAAGCTTTTAAAAGACCAAAGGATGGTTATAAAGTTACTGTAAAAATTTCCTTGTGTATTTGTGTTGTTCTATCTTGAGACGAACTCAAAGTCCGGCAAAATTTACTTGATAGCGACTATGAAATGTACATGGTGCGCCTACTTGTCGCCACCGTTAATTGGCGTAAATCACTACAATTTGTGCAAAGTCTAACATAACACTCTTACCTTGTTTATTTATGATTTTATTAGCTGCTTCGATGATCACGTTAATCATGCTCTACCACGTTCCAGTCAGATTTGAGTTTCAGTTTATTTATCTTCTCTAACTTATTATATCAGTGCGTGACAAGCGTGACAGAGAAATTCAAAGGACAAAAGGAGGGGAAACAAATTTGGGTGACTTGCCGCTGTTTGTTTGATGCATGCTGACATTAGCTCTTAAGAAATTTACCTACAATCTGATTTATTTGTTTCAATCTACTAACATGTCAGGTTCCATAAAGGGTTAAAAAAAAAAACAACAACAACAACAAAAAACAGAACCATAAACATATGTGCTGGTATTTATCACCTCCCTTTCCATTCCAATAGTTTCACCATCAAAATACAGTCACACATGTAGTACTGGATTAATCAATTTTTTTAGTTTAAAACAATTTGATTTGTTTCTTATTGGCCCAGGAACATATATCAAATCACTTCAAATCACTTTGGCAGATGTCATTAGCCTCTGAATTTTCCATATTTTGGTGGTGGTGTTACATAAACCAAGCTAACTATAGAAAACAGGCCAGTTCACGTGGCTCATGGAGTGAATTGTCATTCATCATTACATCACTCAATTTAACCACAAGTTTTTCTCCCATCACCTTTAGCCACTTACTGGTATGTAAACTCAAAATAAGGGTAACTTAATTTCCTCTTTGTCAACTATTACTGATTAAATCATGTTGATTTATAATTCATACAAAAATATGCTGAGGGAACTTAGATCTAAGTCAGACCTATCCTTGTAAAAAGAGAAGATTGAGACAGGAAGCAATACCTGCATTAAAATGAGGCCAATCTTGGAATATGACTGGATCATTCAAAATGTTGGCCACAACAGAAGCTGCCATCACACAGGCAATTTCATTCCATTTCTTACTTGAAGAGTGCGTTTCATCTACAAAGTCTTTGATGCCCTTGACTACCACCCATTCTGTCTTAAAATCATGGGCTGCTGCATACACTCCTAAAAACAAAACAAATAAACAGTAATGTCTGTTAACTATATATATCTTAAGCTTGTTTTCTTCGCATCTTTAAAATACATGTAATTGTTCAATCAAAGCTCACAAAGAGTCACACTCTAGCTGCACTCTTGCTGTTTTAAACATGCACATTGCAGAAAGACATTAGTTGGAACAGAAACCTAATTTTTTTCAACCAGTAATCAAAACAAATTGTACACTGAGACTGTAAAACTATTCTTCAGGCTTCATCTTGTTTCATATAAAGTAACTTTCAATATTTTTCAAAAGACAAAGTTTTGTCAGTTAGAGTTAACCCTTTCACTCCTAAGATCTCTTTAATGATCCTCTTTAACACTTTAACTCCCAAGATCTGATTGTTAATTCTCCCTTCTAGCTGCTACACATTTCCTTGTAAATTGGTTACAAAAAAATTGGATGTTTTATCAAGGTAATTTTATCTTTTATCTGATGAGTTTCAGTATTCTCACTACCTGTTTGCTGGATAACGTATGGATATTATAGGGAGAAGTTACATGTTAATCACTTCTAAGAGTTAAAGGGTTAATGTATGTCATAAAATTCCTATGATGTTAGTTAGGAGAATTTAGTTTTGGATCAACCAATAATCCCCTAATTCACACTTTTTTCTTTTCCCATTACTTGTCTGCTTAATATCATATTGAAACTGTAAGGAGAAATTCTATCTTGGTCACTCATGGGAGTTTCAGGGTTAACAGGGACTGTGATACTATTCCTCAACTCTCAAACTATTGAACAAGATACTTTCTACATTTTTCATGTGACAAATTTAAAATAATTCATGACACCCTAATGGAGCAAATTCAATCTAGTTATCCAGAAGAAGTCTCAGTCACCTTCACCTGTGAAATAATCTTCTCACCCAGCCAAACATCAAATCACTTTAAATACAAGATACACAATTCCTGCAAATTTGGCATGTTATATGGTGTATGCTTGGACCAGCAGAGACAATACCAGAGCAGTGTTTTTCAAAACATTTGCTACATGTGCAAAAGTGCTTGGCTCATCAATTATTTGTATTATTATGATTCTCACCTCCACCTTCCATTTCAACTGCAATTGCTTCAGGATGTTTCCTAATCATATCTCTGTTTGCCTCTGAGATACTCAGAACCACTCCATCACAGTACACTTTGGCATTATATTCATCAGCATTTTGTAAAGGTGCCTTCCACCCATCAGCCACATGTTTGATCAGGTTACCAATATCTCTGCTGGGGGGAGTTTTGTATACAGCTGTTATCAGCTTTGCTGAAACAACCACATCTCCTAACTTGACCTTTTTGCTATTCAAACCACTGCAGGCACCAACAGAAAAGATAGCCTTGGGTCTCAGTACTGAGATGGCATCTTTTGAAACTGACAAAGAACCCTGAGGAACATCAGGACCTTTGGAGCACCTCATCAATGCAATTTTCATTTTCTTTCCTTGATCATCACCCATGCACCCAAAGTACACAGGGCCAGTGCTGATGTGGTAACTCTTAAAGGGTTCCTTCAGGTAGGCAAAACAACTTAAGAACTCACAGTCCTCCACTGCTAATAAAACAATATCAACAGGAAGTTCAACAGTTTCCCAAGAAGAAGAGATTGCTGGAAGATCACACAACTTTGGAAGTTTCACAATGAGCTCTGGTGGGCTGCCATTGCCATTCTCTGCTGATGTATTTTCCCCTGGCATTAATACTGTCTCTGAAAAAGAAGGTTGTAGTTTTTGTATGTGAAAGTTACTTTAATTACTGAAATAAAAATCAAAAGATAAAAAAGATGAAGACAAAAGCAAATTATGGATGTAACAGTTGACTTAGCTTAAGGTAATAAAGATTCACAACTTCAATAATGCATAATTGTGACTTTTAAAAAAAATCTGCTGGAAATTCATTTCATCTAACAATCCAGTATGACTTCATTATTGACTCAATAAATTTAAGTTAATTTAAAACTCAGGTTTGAAAAAAGAATAACACACACCTCTCTCCCATGAATTTTGTTCAGAAATGTCAAAGGAATTTTCCATGTCCCCTTCCTTCCTGGCCTTTTTCACAATTTTGTCTTCATGCACTTTGTCTGTGATACGGTCATCATCTTTCAACCACTCTCTCAGAAGCTCTTGGTAGTGTTCTTCAAGATCAGCATCCATACAGTGGAATGTAGGATCATTTATGACTTCCTCATAGCAGGTCCCTCCAATACGCAGAAAAGTGTCTTTGATGTTGTTCCAGTACAAACTGAAGGTTGGATCATCAACTGAAGCATTAGCAGCATAACTGAAAACTCTGTCCCTGAAAAACTTGATGCGAGTGATGTCAGCTTCTGGAGAGGTGTCTGATCCTGGAGGAAGGTTATTCCGGCCAGAGGCAGGGAAATTCAGACCAAAGATATTCCTCAAAAGAAATAGCAGTAAGGAGGTGTCAAAGTTCCCTGAGGAAACTGATGTTTTGGAGACAGGATACAGTTTCCCCCACTGGAAGGTAGTCAGGACTCTCTTCTTTCGCAATGTTTGTAGTTTGGCATGGTTTTTGGGATTAGTCAGAACTGCATGAAGGTTTTCTGGTGGACATACCCGGTCAAAGATCTCCCTTAGCATAAGTGATCCAACTTCAACAAGAAGGCGACAGAGCTGGGCATAATTAGAGGTCTCCTTGGTAGAAGGTTGTGATGGGGTGGCAGAAGCCATGAAATCAAGTCCTCTGTAAAGAAATGCTTGTAATTAATACATGGAAGGCGACATTTATAGAGCACACACAAAAATTATTACTTTATTCTAACTTTGCAACACCAGAATATTACAGCACTCAAACAATGAGTTAAATATCATGCAACAGATATATAAAATAAGTTTGCTGCATCTTCCATTTTAACCCTTTAACCTCTAAGAGCTGTGATTGGCTTCTAATTTCTCCTTACAGTATCATCCTTGAATCAAATGTATGAGTCACAAGAATGAAGGAGATCATCAAAAATTTAAAAAGTTCCTGATTCTCACATCACACTTTATCTATTTTTCTCATATTCAATATATATAGTACATGATATTCCTTTGACTTGTAGATAGCAGATGCTAATCCAGGCAGGGCAATTTTTTATTATTTTTTTTTATTATAGGGTTACTGTCAACAAAATCAGGTGCCTTCCAGAAAAATCATCCTAATCGTACTACTATTAAAGATCATGGCTAGTTTCATCAAAGATGAAGTCAAACGGTGCACAGAAAACTTTCATGCGCTATATTACACATGTGATTAGATTGCAACAGAAACCTCAGAAGAAATACATCACAGTAAAGCTTATAAAGTAAAGATAATAGAAATAGCAAACCTTTTCACAGTTTTTGGTTTGGTAGGCACATGTAAGCACTTAAACACAACATTGACGGTGTTTGCTTTACTGAATTCACGGCCTCCACATTACCCCAGACCTCAAAACAAACTGGACAGTAATAAATTCAAAATTTAAAAAGTTTCTGAATTTCTCATGTCACACTTTATCTATTTTCTCATATTCAATATACAAAATACTCCTTTGACTTGCAGATAGCAGGTGCTAATCCAGGCAGGGCAATTTTTTACTTAAGATTGCTGTTAACAAAATAGGGGGCCTTCCAGGCTAACAAGGTGTCTGAGGCAATTTCCATATTCTTATTAGTTCCTGAGAAAATCTATTGTGACGTTGGACAATGGGAAATATTGCGTGTGTCAATGTGGTCATGCTGCTGACCAATGAAACACAACATGAAAGCCCCTGGCGAGCCTCCTGACAAAGAGCTCCTTTAAAACTTGAAAGGTCATTTCATGAAAAGGAAATGTAAATTAAACATAATTCAAACATCATCAAGCAAGCTGGGGCCACGGAAAATGAACAACTTAACTTCAATTTCTTTGGCTTGGGCTCTCTCTACCAACTTTTAGTTGACTGTTTTAGGCTATTTGATGAAGCCTCCTTTGATTCAACATTTTGCAAAATGTGCTAGAGATTCCCAGAGAATATGCAGTGCAAGATGTGATGTAAACAGTATATGCAAATTGAGATCCTGGATGAAAGCCTGCAGAAAACATCAACACTCTGCTGGAGGCCTTTTTGTTTATGACACCTTTTGTTCTACAGGACAGGTTTCCTAAAACATTCTTTCAGCTGTGTCTTGCCTCCTTTCTAAGATTTTTGTTTGGCAAATTAAGCTTTTAAGTGGTTAAAACTAGTTTCTCTGACTAACTTAAGAGAAAAAATGAGATTTTGAACATTTTAAGCAGATTTTATTGACAGTAAATAAGAAAATACTTCATAAAAAAGATTAAAAGATACACAAGAAAAGAAAAAGGAAAATGAAAGACATTCATTGTAAAAGATAAAAAGTTGTTGAGTATCTTAGTGCACTAAAGATATTGTACAACTGCAAGTTTAATTTATTTCAATTGTTTGAATTTAACCATTATCTCATCAGGCTCAATAGAAGAATTTTCAGTCCCTAGAATATTGAGACCACCATTTTTGTTTCCTTTTTGAAGGATTTCTTAGACAAATTTTTCTATTCATTTGGCATCTCATTCCAGATTTTGACACCTGGAGTATCTAATTAATCCTAAAGAGTTGTGATGTTGATGAGTAAGTATAGGTGTAATTGTTTAATGTTTTCATAAAAATTTTCATGATGTTAGATGGTGCTCTATTGTTATGAACATCAAGCTTTAATTTACATACAGCTTCCCAATAGAGGAAGGCAATAGGTAGAATTTTTGCATTTATAAATAAGGAGAGAGCATGTTCTTTTCTGTCAGGAAAGTAGATTAAACACAATACTTGCTCTTGGAGACAAGTTTTGTTTACAGTATATTTTTTGGATGCATTGCCTCAAGCAGTGAGTTAATAGTTATATTAGGTAAAATTAAGGATTTATAGATATTTAGGAGGACAGATGATGGAACAAAGTATCCCAGCTTAGCAATCATTTATATGGTCTTTCTTATTTTAGCAATAACACAGTCAATGTAGTTTTTCCAAGAAAGATTTTCATCAATTATACACTTATAAAATAATAAATGTAGCTCTTATGTTCTAAACTGACTCTTCTATTTGTTTCACTATCAAATATACTTCTTTGATAAATTCTCCTTGTCTGTTCCATAGGAAATGTAAAGAGAACAGTGTGGAGAATAATGATGAATACTAATGTCTTAGGGTGCTAAAGGTTAAAAGTCAAATGGAGTAGGGGGAACCCACACAATTCCACAACACTCATACTACACATCCTCCCTTTGCTACCTTCAAGACTGAGATTATCACCTGCATATTAGCCTTCAAATGGGATGCAGCAGGCATCACCATCCTTAGAGGAAATGGGGGCATACTACCCCCGAAAACTATGAAAAAGAATATGAAGTTGCTATGGAATACATTAGTCTAAGCAAACATTTCCACTGCTGGAAAGACTTTGAAGCAAGTCAGAGGGAACAAGGAGTAAATTATATATAAAAGGATAATTAATTTCAAGTTATTTAACGAAAGCCGTGATTTGCTGTAAGAAACAATAGTTTCAGCTTGAGAACATAAAATTAAATTTGTTTTCATGAGACTCACACTGAATGTGAAAGACTTGAGAGCTTTGACTAGCGCTTTTAAGTGGGGCAGCTTATAAGCAGCAGTTTTCAATGTTTTTGGAGTAGAGGTACATGCATCAGTTGTTCCTTTCGCTCAAAATTAAGGAATGTATCATGTTAATCACAGCAAGCCAGCAGTAAACTAGAAAATTGATTTTCAACAACTACTTTGAAAATATATTTCTAGTTTGGAAGCACAAATGAATTCGGCCACAACGGTATTTTGATCGATTTTCATCCCACGGGAACTGAAAAACTGTTCAATGTTTTGCTAGTATTAATTGAAGTAAAATAAAATTTTTACGGCATCAGGCATCCACGATCTGATGGGCCACCAGGCAAAGCTGATGCCCTTCAAAAAGTTGACTGTAATTTTCAGGATTTCAGTCAGAATATGTTTTTCATGAGTTACGAGAGACGGAGGAGATACAGTATTATATATAATAATGAATGTAAAAACATTATGTGTTGGTCTCACCAAAAATAAGCGAATGGTTGGCGAATACGAAGATGTCTCAAAAAAACATGCAGAAGGTGCTAATCCACGAGTTAAAACCATTTGTCTTTTAAAACACATATTTTTCAGCTGGAAGTCGAGCGAATTCAGCCAGATTCGACAAAATGATAACAAATAAGTGAATTAACATCACAAACTACCGAATAAAGCGATGTCAATAATAACTATGAGCTCTAGTTCGAAAAATACGGCCATCTATTTCACTAACAAGCAGAAGGTGCTGACAGGAGCACCTAAATCCACGAGTCAAAGCCATTCGTCTTTTAAAATACATATTTAATAGCTACCAGCCGAGCGAATCAAGCCAAATTCGACAAAATGATAACAAATAAGTGAATCATCATCAAAAACTACTGAATACAGTGACCTCAAGAGTAACTATGAGCTCCAATTCGAAAAATACGAGCATCTCTTCAACAAACAGGAAGTGCTGACCGAAGCACTAAGCTACGAGGGTTAAGACAAGACCCTCTATAGCAATAACATGAATCAAGTTGAAAAGTATGTATATTGGTAAACAAATGACTTTACCTTGGCGAAAATCGTCCGCTAAGAAACGTCAAACAAGTCTTTCAAAATAGAGATCAACCACATCCTACCCGCACCTAAACCATGTTAGAAACTCCTGTACGAATAGTCTTCGGGCTTTTGCTTAATGCGAGAAGGATAACCGAGGAAGACTAGAAACGAGTTTCCGGGAGATTCAATTCTCGGATCAATATTTGTTTCTGGGCAACCGAGCTCGATATTGATTTGTCGTACTCGATTACCATTCCTGCTCGATAAGCAAACGACGTTTGATAATCGAGCTCGATAACTACAAGTCGAGCTCGATTGCTAATCGAGTACGATTACTAATCGAGCTCGATTAGTTATCGAGCTCGATTAGCAATCGAGCTCGATTAGCAATCGAGCTCGATTAGTAATCGAGCTCGATTAGTAATCGAACTCGGTTACAGTACTAACGAGAAAGACTGGGAAAGAGTCAAACACTGATTGAGGAGGACGATGGCAGGTAGTGTTGTTGCAAGAACCTTGGTCATTAGGTGAGTATTTCGTAAGTTTTCGTTAAGTTTCAGAGATAGCATTCAAAGGGAAGGTGTAAAAGGAAGTGGGAGCAAATGTATTGGAAACAGAAATTTTCCCAAAGCACGAAAACCCCAGGTCAGGTGTAGTCATTTCGGGTATAGAAGGGTAAACTTAAACTTAAACTTCGCTGGAATGGGACTTAATACAGACAAGAACAAACTTTTGGTAATCCTTAGTTTATTGTAAAATGTAAATTTTTATGGTTAACTACGCAGGGGAATACTTGTGTCACTTTTAGATAAACTTGTGTCACTTTTAGATGAACGTTCAGTGATATATGTATACTTTTTTAAAAACAAATAAAACAACTTCTGGTTTAGAGCAAGATTTTATAAACCATTCAACCACTGTGCAACGCAATTCCTTTCCTTCTTACCGAACTAACCAAAAGTAGCAACCTTTTAAAGCAAACTTGTATCTCGAAAACCTCGAGCTGGAGGTAATACTTCTGAGCAAAGTAATATGGGTACTAAACTGTGTTTTTCAAACTCTCATTCCTAATGACAAAACACTCAGCTGAATATTTAGGCTTGCAGCTTGGGAAAAGTACTTAATTGCTTGTAAACATGAGGATTTTTGTCTGTCACTGGATGTTCCTTTGGCCTTAGGGAGTTGCAAAATGTTGAGTTGTCTCACTATTAAAATGTAGCCTTGGTGACATCTAGCCCATCTACACTGACAACTAACAAGGAATTCTGAGGCATCCAGAATTAGATCTTTACGGCTTAAGAGGCCATCTCTCTTATTTCCACCCTGCCAATTTCACCTTAAACTCTGTCAACAGAAAGACTATACTTAGGAAAGAACTAAGTTAGATTTGGTTTGATTTGAAATAATTTTCTGGCTGCTTTAGGGGCCATAATTATTTCACCAGTTGGTAGGGACTATCACAACTTCTCGGAAATTGAATAATATGCATATTTTGTAACATTGTAAAATATTTGATTTGCATAGTTAAGCCACGACATTTATATCAGATCCCTTAACAACCTTTCTAGTTTGCTAAGAAAGTTAGAATTTCCCTCTCCATATATTTGAAAAGGCAAACTTTAACATATTCTTACCCCTATATATCAGGGAAAATTATTTTTGACATGAAATTGACCGGGTGGAAATAAGAGAGACAACCTCTTAAGTATTTCAATTTTTTTTTCTTTGTAAGAGATAGTGATGATCCTTTAGTCAAGATCTTAGCAGAAAATCCTTACAGCCTTATTGATAGCTTTTTAACTCCCAGAAGTGATTGACATGTAACTTCTCCCTATTAATAACACTTATACATCATTTAGCAAACAGGTGATGAGAATACTCAAACTTATCAGGTAGAAGTTGTCATCTTGATCAAAACACCAAATTCTTGTAACTAATACACAAGGAAATATGCAGCAGCTAGAAAGGAGAATTAACAATCAGATCTTGGGAGTCAAAGGGTTAAGATTCTGGACTCAGTCAACATACTTACTGCCTAAATATAACAGAGGCATTGTGTAATGGATCTTAACTGAACTGAATGAACACAACTTTATAGGGAATAACTTTCTTAAAAAACTTAAGGGCTATGATTAATCGTTTGACCCCTATGAGTGACTAGCATCAAACTTCTCCTTACAACATCACCCCTGAATTACACATTCAGGTAACAAAAACAAAGGAAATGTTCACCAGCTTAAGACACTCTTGATTGTTAAACTAATTTTTGTTGTTAACACTTGGGAAATGTATAAAGACTGGTATTGAGAATATCCCCTCCTGATGTTAGGGTGTAAAGGGTTAACAGTGCACTTTCTGAATGAATGTAGACATTGTTGTACTGTAGGCTGTGTTGTGTTCATTCAACATTAACCCTCTACACTCTAACATCAGTATGCACACTCTCCATACTGTACTTACACATTTACACAGGTGCTGACAAGGAGAGTTTGTTTAATAATTAAGAACTTCTCCAGTTGCTGATCATTTCCTAGACTCTCATGACCTTATGTGTGATTGAAGGATGATATTGTCAGGAGAAATTAGATTCTAGTCACTCTTAGGGATTAAAGGGTTAAGTAGGAAATAGTAAGTTAATGGTACAGTGGAACCTTGATTTAACTAACCTCTATACAACGAAGTTCTTGATATGACAAACAATACTTCTGTTTCAGCCCAGCTAAAGTTACAGTAATATAAATGCCACAGAACCTCGATATAACAAACCCTAAATATAGCCAATCAATGTCTCCAGCCCCTTGGCACTCTAGTAAATCAAGTTTCCACTGTACATGTTATCTATTTCTATATACTACTTGAAATGAAAAGGTGGAGAATAAAGTTGTGTACCTTTACACATAGCCAGTATATCAAACAAAAAAAACCCCTTAAATTATAATAGAATATCATTTAATGGCTTACACTTGTGAACTTATGGTTAAGTGAGGTACATATAAAATGAATTTAGTAGTAATTTTGGATCTGCCTTTGTCTCGGTATGATCAAGTTTACTGGTAGTACTGATCACGAGTGATGGTACACAACTTATTTCTAGTGTTTGGCATCTTCCCTTTTTCTCTTTCCCTTTCGATTCCTGTGAGATCTTTGGTCCTTTCTCTTTTTTTTCTCCATCCTGGCTCCTTCATCTTTCTTTTCATGGTCATCATCTTTTGTTTCCATGTGAAAAAAGGTGAAAAAATGAGAGATTAGTTGAATGTTGTAATGTGCTCACTGGAATAAAGGCAAAAATGAGGGTTTGTCATGTGTAGATACTAACAACCGATGATAAAAATAACAAACTAAGGGGCTTGTTGGAAATATTTTGGGATGTACCCTCAAATAAAATTAACAAACAATTTAAATGTTTTTGGTAATTCACTGGAAGAAACAGGTACCTCACTGTGCTTCATCATGGCACAAACATTGCACAAGGAAGTTTGATAAAGAAGAAGAGTTATTATGAGTAAGAGTTATTAAGACTAATTATGAAGTTGGTGGTGTTAACATTGGTCATCATAATCTATTTACTTTTGTGTTTACCTTTCATTGTCTCTGAGAGTTCCTCTTCATCTGAGGGGTAGTTTCCTTTGAATGACACCTGCAATGAAACATAGGCAGAGGGTAGTATGCCACTCATGGGATGAGTGGCATATCACCCTCATGTAGGTGCCGCTGGGAAGTATTATCCAGAGAGTTTAAATAATCTAATGGCCCATTTATGAACACTTTCATACAATTTGGACTCCTTAGGGTTGAGGAGGTGGGAGGGGTTGGGTCCGAGACGAGTCTACAGAAAAATAATGGCTTTGAGGGGGAACCATCCCCCTAAATCAAATGTTGGAAGGAGGGAGGTCACACTAAATATCTCAGTAATTGTAGAGTTTTGTATCCTATTTATGTGAAACTACATGTTCAAAAATCAACAAAAAGTATATACATGACAGTTTCCATCCCAACAATTTTCAAAGTATCTGAGTAACTGTAGAGTTTACATGATTTTACACTATTTAGATAACACTACATGTTCAAAAATAAACAAAAAGTATATGCATGACTGTTTCCATCCCAACAATTTTCAAAGTATCTGAGTAACTGTAGAGTTTACATGATTTTACACTATTTAGATAACACTACATGTTCAAAAAGAAACAAAAAGTATATGCATGACTGTTTCCATCCCAACAATTTTCAAAGTATCTCAGTAATTGTAGAGTTTACATGATTTCATACTATTTTGATATATCTACATGTTCAGAAACAAACAAAAAGTATAGAAACATGCTTCTGCTCATATAATTATACATCCTTTGCATTTGCATGACTTTTCATCCCAACAATTTTTAAAGTATCTTAGCAATTGTGGATTTTACATGGATTTTGTACTGTTTTCCCAACAATTTTTAAAGTATCTTAGCAATTGTGGATTTTACATGGATTTTGTACTGTTTAGATAACACTACATGTACTATATGCTTTTGTCAGCTTAATAATATGTGTTCTGCACTTATATGGCTGTTTCCATCACAACAATTTTCAAAGCTAGGTACTCTTATTAAAAGACATTTTATCGGGTTAGATGTGCGCAATATCCCTCATCTTTAGCATTGTCAAGCTCTTCCTCACTGTTGTGCATCTGTGAGAGTTGCTTTTGTACTTCTCATCTATGCCATACTCTTCAGGATACATGAAGGAGTACTCTTAATCTCTGACTTCTTGAGGTTTGAGGTAGTTCGACCCTCTTGGCATTACTGAAATGGTATCTTCATAAGAGCTGTGCGAGGTATGTCACATCTTGACTTTATTGCTAAGTTCTTGCCTGATATTTGTGGTAGTTCTGCTTTCTTGGCATAACTGAAATGATATCTTCACAAGAGCTGTGCAAGGTATGTCACATCTTGACCAAACAGCAAGCAAAAAACTCTCAACATCTACTCTCTTTCAGGGACAGCAAGGCAAGGAGGGTGCAGTAAACATATTGGAAGATTATTACCCAGGTTTCCGCCTCAATTACTTTGTTCTAGTAACATGTCGATTTCGAACCTTTTCTTTTTCCTTTCGATTTTCGATAGTTTTCTTTATTACTTCTTCTCTTTCTGATGTGGTGTCTTCGCAGATTTCTTGAATATGCTTCAATAACTTTGGCTTCTCTCTCCAAGTGTCTGTATCCTGTGTTGCATTTAACATCCTGAACTCGACACACTTCATCTGCTCTGCAAGAAGTGAGGAAATTGTTATCCTTGCCTCAAAATTGAAAAGCAAGGGATCACGAAGGCAACATGTGTGGTTGATAACCTCCAGCATATCAAGGTGATGCAGTTCAACAAGAAGAAAAGAGCAGAGCAGCCAAGGGAGAACAAAAAAGAAACCACCACAAAAACACAGGAAAAAGTCTCCCTGATTATGCTGGGAAAGATTGGTTTGAAGAATGTACAAAGGTAAACAATTTTGCAAGAGGGGGTAAAGTGCCTCAAGAAACATCGACTTGACTAACATATCTACAACAATAAGAACTACACAGTGGAGGTTTTTGCAAGGTATTGGCTTTTCCAAATGAATCCTGAAGGCCCTGGTTTGCAAACACAACTGAAGGAAAGAGATTTAACATGTAAACAATCCTTGCAAGACAGTGAAAACCCCAACATAGTTGAAGATAAGTAGAGCAAAGTGAAAGCCATACAAATAGTAACAATGAGAATGACAATGATTCCATCAACTCTGGAGAGGAAGATAACTCCACAAATGATGTCCTTCTTGCTTTTATCAATAACTAGAGAACAAGTTGAAAGGCCAGCTGCAACACACCCAGGAAGATTAAAAGGACCCATAAGAAATTGAGTCATAAATCATTTGATTCTTAACTTTTTTAATCCTGGAACAGTGAAGAAATCTCACAGCTAACAAAACCAAATTACTTTTCAAATTAATGTCTGAAGAATGATCGAGTTATTACCATCATTATAATGAACAAAAAATAAAAATAATAAAGCACACTGCAGAATACATGAGTGGACTAAGGGGACAAGGAAGGCTGGGGGGTGGGGCAATTCATCAGGAAAAAAGCTTTACATTGTAGGGAATAACCATAGCAAAAAATGACATTTGTCATGAAGTATCCGATTAAGTATTAATATTAACCACAAATTAAAAACATCAGGTTAGAGTTAAGGTTAGGGGATACTTCATAACAGTTTTTTGGGATGAGGAGAAGGGTAAGGGGACAACGTATAGAGCTTACTGTCTAGCTGGATTTTGAAAAAAAAAAAAAAAATTAAGAATACATAAGAAGAGCCTGGTCAAAGTATACCAAGATATCTAAGGATACCAGGTCGCACTGGACACTTCTCACGAAGAGCTGGTCAACAGTGGCCCCGGAGGGATTACAAAGGGGAATGATCTAAGGATACCAGGTCCAACTGGACACTTCTCACGAAGAGCTGGTCAACAGTGGCCCCGGAGGGATTACAAAGGGGAATGATCTAAGGATACCAGGTCCAACTGGACACTTCTCACGAAGAGCTGGTCAACAGTGGCCCCGGAGGGATTACGAAGGGGAATGATCTAAGGATACCAGGTCCAACTGGACACTTCTCACGAAGAGCTGGTCAACAGTGGCCCCGGAGGGATTACAAAGGGGAATGATCTAAGGATACCAGGTCGCACTGGACACTTCTCACGAAGAGCTGGTCAACAGTGGCCCGGAGGGATTACAAAGGGGAATGATCTAAGGATACCAGGTCCAACTGGACACTTCTCACGAAGAGCTGGTCAACAGTGGCCCCGGAGGGATTACAAAGGGGAATGATCTAAGGATACCAGGTCCAACTGGACACTTCTCACGAAGAGCTGGTCAACAGTGGCCCTGGAGGGAATACAAAGGGGAATGATCTAGAGATACCAGGTCGCACTGGACACTTCTCACGAAGAGCTGGTCAACAGTGGCCCCGGAGGGATTACAAAGGGGAATGATCTAAGGATACCAGGTCGCACTGGACACTTCTCACGAAGAGCTGGTCAACAGTGGCCCGGAGGGATTACAAAGGGGAATGATCTAAGGATACCAGGTCCAACTGGACACTTCTCACGAAGAGCTGGTCAACAGTGGCCCCGGAGGGATTACAAAGGGGAATGATCTAAGGATACCAGGTCCAACTGGACACTTCTCACGAAGAGCTGGTCAACAGTGGCCCTGGAGGGAATACAAAGGGGAATGATCTAAGGATACCAGGTCGCACTGGACACTTCTCACGAAGAGCTGGTCAACAGTGGCCCCGGAGGGATTACAAAGGGGAATGATCTAAGGATACCAGGTCGCACTGGACACTTCTCACGAAGAGCTGGTCAACAGTGGCCCCGGAGGGATTACAAAGGGGAATGATCTAAGGATACCAGGTCCAACTGGACACTTCTCACGAAGAGCTGGTCAACAGTGGCCCGGAGGGATTACGAAGGGGAATGATGTAAGGATACCAGGTCCAACTGGACACTTCTCACGAAGAGCTGGTCAACAGTGGCCCCGGAGGGATTACAAAGGGGAATGATCTAAGGATACCAGGTCGCACTGGACACTTCTCACAAAGAGCTGGTCAACAGTGGCCCCGGAGGGATTACAAGGGGGGATGATCTAAGGATACCAGGTCCAACTGGACACTTCTCACGAAGAGCTGGTCAACAGTGGCCCCGGAGGGATTACAAAGGGGAATGATCTAAGGATACCAGGTCGCACTGGACACTTCTCACGAAGAGCTGGTCAACAGTGGCCCCGGAGGGATTACAAAGGGGAGTGATCTAAGGATACCAGGTCCAACTGGACACTTCTCACGAAGAGCTGGTCAACAGTGGCCCGGAGGGATTACGAAGGGGAATGATGTAAGGATACCAGGTCCAACTGGACACTTCTCACGAAGAGCTGGTCAACAGTGGCCCCGGAGGGATTACAAAGGGGAATGATCTAAGGATACCAGGTCGCACTGGACACTTCTCACGAAGAGCTGGTCAACAGTGGCCCCGGAGGGATTACAAGGGGGGATGATCTAAGGATACCAGGTCCAACTGGACACTTCTCACGAAGAGCTGGTCAACAGTGGCCCCGGAGGGATTACAAAGGGGAATGATCTAAGGATACCAGGTCCAACTGGACACTTCTCACGAAGAGCTGGTCAACAGTGGCCCGGAGGGATTACGAAGGGGAATGATGTAAGGATACCAGGTCCAACTGGACACTTCTCACGAAGAGCTGGTCAACAGTGGCCCCGGAGGGATTACAAAGAGGAATGATCTAAGGATACCAGGTCGCACTGGACACTTCTCACGAAGAGCTGGTCAACAGTGGCCCCGGAGGGATTACAAGGGGGGATGATCTAAGGATACCAGGTCCAACTGGACACTTCTCACGAAGAGCTGGTCAACAGTGGCCCCGGAGGGATTACAAGGGGGGATGATCTAAGGATACCAGGTCCAACTGGACACTTCTCACGAAGAGCTGGTCAACAGTGGCCCCGGAGGGATTACAAAGGGGTATGATCTAAGGATACCAGGTCGCACTGGACACTTCTCACGAAGAGCTGGTCAACAGTGGCCCCGGAGGGATTACAAAGGGGAGTGATCTAAGGATACCAGGTCCAACTGGACACTTCTCACGAAGAGCTGGTCAACAGTGGCCCGGAGGGATTACGAAGGGGAATGATCTAAGGATACCAGGTCCAACTGGACACTTCTCACGAAGAGCTGGTCAACAGTGGCCCCGGAGGGATTACAAAGGGGAATGATCTAAGGATACCAGGTCCAACTGGACACTTCTCACGAAGAGCTGGTCAACAGTGGCCCGGAGGGATTACGAAGGGGAATGATCTAAGGATACCAGGTCCAACTGGACACTTCTCACGAAGAGCTGGTCAACAGTGGCCCCGGAGGGATTACGAAGGGGAATGATCTAAGGATACCAGGTCCAACTGGACACGGCTCACAAAGAGCTGGTCAACAGTGGCCCCAGAGGGATTACGAAGGGGAATGATCTAAGGATACCAGGTCACACTGGACAGGGCTTAGGAAGAGCTGGTCAACAGTGGCCCTGGAGGTATTAGGAAAGGGGAATATTGTAAGGATACCAGATCAATGTTAAAATAAGTACAGTTACAAATAAAAACAGAGGTCATCATTTAACCCTTTAACTCCCAGGAGTGATTAACCTCTAACTTCTCCCTATAATATTCCTTCATGATCTAGCTAACAAGTAATGAGAATACTTAAACTTATCAGGTAGATGTTGTTACGTTGATTTAAAAACACCAAATTCTCACAAGTGGTTTACAAGGAAATGTGTAGCAACGAGAGGGGAGAATTCGTAATCAGATCTCTGGAGTTAAAGGGTTCAGATCTGAAATCGAGAATTAAACCTCTATTTTTAATTTATGACTTTTGCACCTACCAGTGACTGCTCCAAGTTAGTCATCTCTTCAGTGTTCTGAAAATTTGTCAAAAAAAAAACAAATTAGACCATAGCAATGAAAGTGTCTGTCACGAAGACACATAAAATAACTTATTATGCTACCCCAGCTCACGCTGTTTTTAAGTGTTTAATAATTTTAGAGAATTTACATAAGTAAGAGTTAAATCATCTTTAGAACTAAATGTGTTTTGAATGGGAATGTGTTATATTAAGACATTGAAAAAATTAAAGTGGGTTCTGATTGAAACATACCCTCTCTAAAAGGTCCAGGACTTCGTCCCCTTGTAGATGATCAGAGTGCCTCACCACTTCCCTTCCTCGCTGTAGTGTGAAGTGGAGCGGTACTTCAACAAGCGAACCAATCCAGTCATAGACTTCCTGTTTATTGTTTTCATATAACCAAAAAAAGAAAACATGCATCACTTACTATCACCACCATCATCATGTAGCAAATATTATATTATATTCTTACCTGGAAAAAGGCATTTTTCTCAAAAGCCCTGGAGAACTTTTTCCATTGTTGATATGGACGCCAATGGTTGTTCCACCACCATTAGTTGGTGGTGCTGTCACCCTCCCCCTGCGTTGAGCCCTTGTTTGCTGTAAAGACAAATATTATTATGATGGATATTATTACGACAGATAAGGCACATCACAGTGCGCACAATTATAAAATAAACATATGTGGGTATAGTTATTTAAATAGAAAATCACTGTATACAATTGACATAACTAGATTATGAATTAGTTGAGATAAATAACAAGGTTATATTTCATTCTTAATTTTTTCAAACCTTACATGAACCTAAGCTTAAGAGTTGAGAGAAAGCTGGACACAGTGCACCCAATTATAAAACAAGCAGGCTTGCTTAGGTATATTTAAATGGAAAGTCACTGTATACTCTTGACATAACATTAGATTATTAATTTTTTGAGATAACTAATAGAGGACATGTCATTCTTAATTTTTCCAAACCTTATATGTATCTAAAACTTAAGAGTAGAGAGAAAGCAGATGGTAACTTACAGAAGTTTCATCCTGATTGTTTACGGTATTGTTGGAGCTGGTTCCCAGGGAGCTGCTAGCAATGTTAGTGCTATTGCTGGGGCTGGACTGTAATGCCTGTTATGAAAATTAAAGTGTTCTAATGGGTATATTAGGGAGTAAAATTAAAATAATGTGATTTTGTAAGTGTATCCTTTCAAATTGAATTCTAAATTAGGGGATATTGTGTACCTGGTACTGCAGCTCTTGACTTTGTCTTTGTTTCCGCCAGTCATCCAACTTTTTCCTGTTGAAAGAAGTACCTGTGTCAGTACCTTTCATTCCCATTTTTAAGTTTTAATAATCATTTTAATTGTGAATACATAAATAGCTGAAAAGTTTCAATCCATACCGTTCATCCCTCATTGCGGAATATAGAGCCTGTGCTCTGCCAATGGACTCTTGAAGGCCCGCACAATCCAAGTTTGATTCTTGTAAGGTACAAGGTACAAAACATGTTGGTGTTAAAAAGACTAATAGATTGAAGCTATTCTTGTTGTAGGTATGATTATTGAAGACTTCGCAGAGATTCTTTCAGAGGAAATTTTGTATTTGTTGCACATGGAAGTTAGAAAAAAAGAAAATGTCTTTGAGACATCCACATTCCTTTTTTTTGTTGTTTGTTTGTTTTTTTTGTGCATCATAAACAATCAATGGATAATCAGACTACTAGTGAAGGAAACAGAGGAGCTAGCAAATTATTCTACCCCAGTCATGACCTTAATGACAAATGATACACTTTAAAAAATGAAAGGTGTCATTCATATAATCACAATATAGATTTCAAATTTCAAATTTTTCATGTTTACCCTCAAAGATTTCCACGCACTGTGGCATGTTTCTGCTATGACATGGGGCCAGAACAAATACAACAATGCCAGGGCTTTGTGAAACGCCATATTTTACTCTCACTGCAATTAAAGGTACAATTACTCTTGTGCTAATAATAACATCTGTAAAATCATCTTGATATATCGACAATAACAACAGTGATAACTATGATAATTATAATTATTACAATAATACTCCAAAAAAATAAACTAATTAAAATTAACACTTGGGTGCATTTGCTTTTGCATTCTGAGCTAAAGACTTTTACAATTGTAGCTGTTTGAACTGAATTCCTTGCTAGCAGGGGCCTCTTTGAAGGAATTACTTGACTTATCAATACTAGTTTTGTAAGGAAATGTACTAAACTCTCTTGATTATCTTTTACTTTGAAGCCTATCGACAATGGTTAAGCCTGTCACTCTGGCATGTGGGCATTCGGGCTGTCGACACTGCCTCGCAACACTCATAGGCATTGAGACTTTCCCCAAATGCCCACTCTGTAAAGCACCGATCGGAACAGATGTTACCCTCCACGTCAATGTCGCACTCGACGATATCATTGGAGACTTTAATATCAAGTGTAATAAGAGCGGCTGTCTATGGAAAGGAAAATTTCACGAGCACGAGCAGCACTTGAAAACGTGTGGAAAATTTCAAACGGCGTGTGCCAATGATGGCTGTGGAGAGATGGTGGCAAGGGAGAGGATGGCAGCACACACTGCGCAATGTGCAAAGCACAAACTCCCTTGCCAGCAATGCGGTAGAAAAATTACCAGGGAATCTTTCGAGGAGCATACTGCTTCCCTTTGCTCAAATAAGAGGGTACTGTGTCCACTAAGCTGCGGAACAAGCCTTCCACGGTAAGATATTGTCGGTTTAACTAAGAAATCAACAGTCAAATGGTTATTTAAGGCCAACAAAATATCCAAAAGTTTCACTAGCCAGCTCATCCCTGGTCCTTATTTTGATTATTTTGCAGGCTCCACTTAACACTGCACTTAAGCGAGTGCTCAGAAAGAGCGGTCCGCTGTGCGGTGACTGGCTGCACTGCCATAATAAAGCAGAAGAACATGCCACAGCACTCGACAAATGCAGCCGCCACCCACAGTGTTCTGCAGGAAGGGGAGGTCCAGCGTCTGCGGGGCCTAATGCATTTCAAGGTGAGACGCTAGAATTATAAAAATAATGAGAAAAGATATCACATGAACATGAACTGAACATTCGGTTTCATTTCAGAGAGCCAAACCGAGATGGATTTTGGAAGAAAGAGGAGTGTTCTCCTTCCGCTGGAGGGGAGAGAAATGGAATAACGTGAAGGGGTCACACCTATTCAGCACTGAGTATAGGTGCCCGAATGGGAACAGCTGGAGGGCGCATATACGATTTGCAGGACTTTCCTTGGAACTGGTGTCCGCAGTGACGGCAGTGGTAGTAGGAACGAGGTTAGGGACTCATCTTTGTAATTAAGGATAGATTCTCGCTCTGGAACGCAGTACAGAGGATAAATGATCGCTGCTGATAAGCCAAAGTACTTGCATTTAGATGGCGTATTTTACAATAACCATCAATATCGTAATTTTTCCATACAGGAGTTAGGAAATCTAAAACCATGTCTCCGAACCTAAAAACTGTTAAAAAGAAAATCAACTTTATCATGATTCACCACAAATCATTAATGACTTTACGCTTTATGTCTACAGAATAGTATTGATGCCTGATTCCTGCGAGGAGAAGGTTTTCCCTTTCCCGGCGAAGGAGATAAAGGAGGGGGAAGTAGCAGCAAATATCCCGCGCTGTGAACTGGATCACATGGACCCAGAAGATATTATGATTGTCAAGTTTGTCTTGACATATTATCTTTTAAAAGAAGACAAGTAATTTTCCATTTATTAGCTAGGAGAGGTATCGAGGTCGCAAATGATAACGCAAAAAATGGAAATCGTTTATGCACTAGAACAAAAGGCAATATGATAAGCACAGAACAAACTAACCATGAAATTTAAGAAGTATTTTTGAATGGAAAACATTTTCAGTACTTTCTCATTGAGATCTTCCGCTTTTTTTGCTGTATGTAATACCTCTCTTAGCACTTATCTGGAACATTACTTAACTAGAAAAGATCTCTTCACGCAGTTGTTAAGATAGAAGCGTGCCGGTGATGTCAAAGCGTTGTTGTATTTTAGGGTTAGTAACGAGTGAGGAATTGAAAAAATAAAGAGTCTGGAAGCTAACTAACTTTTGAGTTTTCAGTCAACCTCCAGTTTAGTTTAGTTATTTACATTTGAAAAATACCTCTAGGAAACAGAAGTACACTTACAGGAAAAATGTTTAAGATAAAAACGTTATGGAAGGAAAAATAGCTACGAGGACAAATATTGAAAGCGATACAAAAAATGTTTAGGTTTTTTAAGTCAAATATGTTTTTTTAAGAATTATGGGAAACACACTCGTCAATTTCCCCCTCTTCAGTATGAGTAAGCTCGATTTGTTCGTTTGCTGCGCTGTGTTTCACGTGATAATAAATGATTTGACAAATGCATTTTTCCCCGTTATCTGAACACCCTTGTCCCACTGTCGCAGACGGTCTAACCGGTTTGGTTACAGATCAAAGGCATCCCACACCAAATAAAAGCCGACACGCAGCCTCGCACCAACCCAGTCTGACACGAATTTGAATTTGTTAAAAAAAAAAAAAACATAAAAAAAACAAAGTAAAACGAATAAAAACCCTGCCCTGCATAACATGAATTAAAAATAGTTTTTTCCTTAACGAAGACTAGTGGGCAGCACAAAGAAAGACGTATTGTTGTAGTTTCTCCTTTATTCCAACATGCCTCTAGCATTGGAGAGAATATAACTACACATTCGTTAACCTCAGTTTACTTTCCTATGTAAGTGAATCATAGCTGAAAAATCCTGTAAACGGAGGTTATAAAAAAAAACCGCCTCAATCTATTGCGCGTTATTGTATTTTGGGGGCCATACGATAAGTGCTTATTGCGGTGAATCAATAAACAAAGACTTTGTTTCTTCATAACTCTTTTTTAATAAGGAAGGAAGGTTGGTGAGATCAACCCATTTATCCTTATTCATACAGATGTTACATGAAATGCCTTAATTTACTGAGCGTTGTTGTATTTTAGGAGCCGTGCGGTTAGCGCCAATTGTTGTTACTCAATAAACAAAGACTTTGTTTCCTCACATCTTGTTGTTAATTAAGAAAAAAATGATCGGTGAGTTCAACAGATTTGATCGGGTAAATTTTCTACCATTGGAAATACAAAAAGCTAGCCTAGCACACGCAGATAATATTTACACCAGATACAAATATATCTTCTATCCTACATGGGAGTATATAACAACCCAATGTTTTTATGAATAAACCTAAATTGTTAGTAATCGTCGTTATAAATGTAATTACAAACTGTTCTGTTTCTGGTAATATCAACTAAGTTGAAATTATAAATTGGCCACCGTAAAGAGTTCAAAAGCTGACGTTTCGAGCGTTAGCCCTTCATTAGTCTGATGAAGAGCTAAGGCTCGAAACGTCAGCTTTTGAACTTTTTAGGTGGCCAATTTACAATTTCAACTTAGTTGATATTATCAAATCACCTTGTTACCCCCACTGACGCAGCACCAGAGTTTCTTTAGAAACTTACCCCCTTTGTTTCTGGTCTGTTATGACGACGGCAAACATACTTCTCCATTATAACAAAGGATGAAAAAAAAATCACACTTACCTTACAAAAGGCACTGATGAGGAAGTCGCAAGTTTAAACAATAGGCTGTTTTACCTTGCGCTTAGCAATGATTTAATTGCTTTTGTTAACGATGAGGTCACCCTAAGGGGTTTTATTCATTTGTTCTAAACAACCGTGTGAAAAAAAGATACTTCGCATAAGTGTGATGTAGTCAATTACAAAATAAGAAACTCACAAAATCATCGAAATTTAGACCCGTTTCTCGCTATTGCTAGCTGACTAGACTCCAACAAGGAGAAGAAAATAATAAGTCCTTACGTCAGTATGCAGCTTTAGAGCAAGGCCTCACGATAAAGTTTTAAACGGTAGTGGTCAAAAACGTTAATAGTAAATATATTTTTGGTAACCACCGTAAGGGAAAAAAACCTAACCGTTAGCCGTAAAGTGGCCACAATTTTATCCTTTAAACTTACCAGCCATCACCCCATTGGAACCCTCCACTATTTGGTACATCTTTTTATTACTGTTGTTCATTTATTATTTCTTTTTGCAAGTTCAACCTCAATCAACGCCGGTAGGCCGGTTGCCGAACACTGTTGCAACGGCACGAAGTTAACGCGTCATCGTTTAAACTCCATAAAAATCCAACCCACACTTAAAATGGGACTAATTCGGTAATCACCTTGGCCTATTGAAGAGATTAAAATGAAGGCGTTATCCAAAGATGGCAAGCTTTAAATTGTGAACGAAGGTATCGTTTTTTTACCGCACGAGATAGTAAAGTAATTATTTTGTGCAATTCCTCTCCGCTTAAAGAACTGAGTATATGCCCAAAATTCGCATTTCCATTTCAATTATAATGAATTATTTTTAGTTTGTGCGCACAAATATTGCAACTTCTCCTTTTTAGTGGGCACGGTCAATTTTAAATAAACGTCATCTTTTTTTTTTTTTTTTTAACGCAGCTACCATCTTAACGCGCGGGGCTGACAACAATGTATTTCGTATTTAATTGAAGAACAACAACGGGGAAAAGGCGCTTTTCGGAGATAACCTATAAGGGAACTTGCTATCGATTACTAGCTTTAGTCCCTCTTTCATCGGGCGTGTGCATTGGCACAAACGTCCTTTAATCTATCTCCTTTTCAACTTATATAGTAACAACTTTTACATGCGTCTGCATGCCGCTACATAAAACTGTCATATAAGTTGCAAGTGTTCATAGCACAATTTGGATTTTTACTTGACTGCTACGTGATAAATACACCGACTTAAGAAAAAAAAACCTCAAAACAACACTAAAAGTACCGTGGGTTACAATAATAATTATCGACGTACTTAAGGTGTTTTAGAACGCACTTTTCCCATTCGATGTAGGAGACCTCTTTGATGTTAATTCAAAACTTCTAGAAGCAAGAGCATCCACCATAAAAGTCGCATCTATACGCGTCTATATATTCAGTGAAGAAGAATGCTTAAACCGGCCATTTTAATTTGTTCAAAAACGATAAAGGGTCTTTCCTTAACAATACTGTACAGGCGCTGCTGAGGATGCATAAAAAGAAGAAGTGTGAGATCAAACAGTTTTTTCGAGGAGTTCCCCAGAGTGCCACTTGGTAAACTCCTGCAGAAGGTTTATTTCTTCTCTGCTGAGGACTCCCAGCGACGAATTTCCAGGTACCTGGATTTAAATACAAGCTTGATAAGAAAAATTAGTAGGCGCTTACAGGATGGCTGCCCAAGAAACCTTCAGGACAGGCCAATCACGCCCTTTGGACTGGTGTAAGATGCGACGAGAGTAAATTCAACAACTAATCAAAGCTAAAAATCACTATTTTTTCAAGTATATACTAACACGGGAAATAGCGTCGTAGATCGCCTGCACTCGGCCTGCACTCAAACTTTGAACATCCTTTGCTAATCGCCTCCGAGCAACTTGTCCACTATTGGCACACAAAAATTATGGCAACCATTTATAGCAGGAATAAATGAGTTTAAAAAATCACCTTTTTGTGCCATATTATATTACTGATATAGTATATACTAGGCAAATGTTCACCTCCAATCATTTCAATATTTTTGAGATATAAATATTTTCATAACCTTACTGTTCCTTAATTTTCTGGAACATGTGGTTCGCAAGCCGAAGTAGGTGGGAATGTGACAACAAAAAGCACTCAGGGCGCTTTAATATCAAAATTATTTCATACAGGTGAATGATAATTACACATAGCTGGGATAAAGCCTAAAGCAAAATATTAATGGGACAAAAATCATCCATCTGAAATATATATATTTTTTCATTATTTCAGAACAACTGGGGAAGACGTGCACAAAGGTACACATGGGTTTTTGGGATTGTTACGACGCAACATTTACCTGCAAAAAGCTACTTTGATGAAGTGGAAAGACGAGATATGGCCACCCTCCATCCCATCATTTCAAGGTGTGTTCTCCCTGGAACCGAAGTGCACTCGGATGACTTGGCCTCCTACCGGCAGACGGACCAAAGAATTAACAACATAAGTGCACATCAAATGATTGTCCACCGACTCAACTTCGTTGACCCAGTCACTATGGGGTTGACACCCAAGAAATCGAATCCTGCTGGAACAGTTTAAAATTGGGCCAGAAAACACGCCGGAGGATAAGGAGGGAAGACTTGCAGTCCTACCTCGACGAGCAAATGTGGCGTCGGTGGAGAGCGGGAACCGCTCAGCAATCCATGCAGAACTTTTTGGCCGTTGTAGCCAATCCATATCTAGTTGATAATCCGGTTTTGTAAATACGCTACGGTTTTTACTTTCAGTTTTGGGAGAGACAGGTAAATAAACAATTAAGCTCTGTCCATGACTATGTTGAATAGGTTTTACATAGGTTAGGTCTACTGACCACACTGGTCCAGAAAGATTTTCTAACGAAACGACGTATTTTAAAATATGCGATTTCAACTTGAATTTTAACTCATTATGAAAACCGACCTTTTCGAATTCCCCGATGTTGATTTTTCTTGTAACACTTTTTTTGACGGGATGATAAGGGCTTTACTATACACATCATCTAGCTGCATTTCTTTTTTTTTGCCGTAGATGACAATTATGATAATGCAAAAAAAAAAAAAAGAAAAAAGAAAAAAACCAGTTTATTCATTTTCATAGATAGAGGCAAAGCTCTTTTTGGATTGTGAGAGAAAAATAACGTTTTTCAAAGCACCTGCGAAAGTGTGGTCGGGGCTTTGATCTTGGAAGTATTTAACGCACAACAATCACAGTGTTCAAAAATAAAACTTGATTGAAAAGTTCAAAATATTGGTGATTCAGTCGTAATCCTTTCTTAGGGAGAAAAATAGTAACATTTTAAAACTAGAGTGCGATACGAATGTTGTTGTGTTGATAGATGACGCTGTTATTAGTCAGAAAAAAGGTGCGACGATATTCAGTTTTTTTTACCGCTTCATATGCGTGTCTTTTCCTTTCTTTAATTACCCTCTAAAAAGTTACAGTAAAAGTTCAAAGTAATATCTAAATGCAAGTTGTCGTAGAGAAAGCCGGAACGCACACGAGCGAAAAAAAGGGTGTCCTGATCTTAGGGAAGAGAATCGCTTAAACAAAAACGGCAGCGTGGGAAAATTTATTTTCAATATTCTCCCCACTTACTTCATATCCTCTCTATGAATCCTGTCTCTGAATCTCCTAAATTCTAACTTTCTTAGCAAACTAGAAAGGTTGTTAAGGGATCTGATATAAATGTCGTGGCTTAACTATGCAAATCAAATATTTTACAATGTTACAAAATATGCATATTATTCAATTTCCGAGAAGTTGTGATAGTCCCTACCAACTGGTGAAATAATTATGGCCCCTAAAGCAGCCAGAAAATTATTTCAAATCAAACCAAATCTAACTTAGTTCTTTCCTAAGTATAGTCTTTCTGTTGACAGAGTTTAAGGTGAAATTGGCAGGGTGGAAATAAGAGAGATGGCCTCTTAAGCCATAAAGATCTAATTCTGGATGCCTCAGAATTCCTTGTTAGTTGTCAGTGTAGATGGGCTAGATGTCACCAAGGCTACATTTTAATAGTGAGACAACTCAACATTTTGCAACTCGCTAAGGCCAAAGGAACATCCAGTGACAGACAAAAATCCTCATGTTTACAAGCAATTAAGTACTTTTCCCAAGCTGCAAGCCTAAATATTCAGCTGAGTGTTTTGTCATTAGGAATGAGAGTTTGAAAAACACAGTTTAGTACCCATATTACTTGCAACAACACTACCTGCCATCGTCCTCCTCAATCAGTGTTTTTCTCTTTCTTTCCCTTTCTTTCTCGTTAGTACTGTAACCGAGCTCGATTACTAATCGAGCTCGATTAGTTATCGAGCTCGATAACTAATCGAGCTCGATTAGTAATCGTACTCGATTAGCAATCGAGCTCGACTTGTAGTTATCGAGCTCGATTATCAAACGTCGTTTGCTTATCGAGCAGGAATGGTAATCGAGTACGACAAATCGATATCGAGCTCGGTTGCCCAGAAACAAATATTGATCCCAATTCTCTATATGGCGGACTATTCAATGTTCTAATAAACAGTCAAGCGACGTTGCCGAACAAGACACGTACCTTACTCCGATAATTACTGATTAAAAGCCGTAATTGTGACCAACTCGAAAGCTTATTAGCTACTTTGGTCACTGTACACGATTAAATATTCTTTCTTCTGGTTAATTTCTGTTTGAGGTTTTTCTATATCATTGTAAATCATGTTATGTTAAGTTATTTTTTCTGTAAACAGCGTGAAATAATAAACTTGAACGTAATTTGGAGTAAATTCTTTGGCGATACCATACCATGATAACTTGTGCTGATGTGGTGTGGAAAAAGCCACTCAGGTGTGGAATCTCGCCCAATTTCCGCCTCAGTTGATAACTGAACACTTCCGAAGTTATCAGCCGTTTTCATCAAATTTCCCTTGCTTTGACTCGAGGGCTCTTTTGTGAGGCTTCACAGGATGTCCCCAGAGCTATACCTGGAAGAAATTTTGGAAATTTGAATGAAACGAAGTTTGTTCTCCGCATGATTACCTGGTTAGAACTCAAAACATTTATTCACCTCACTGATGAGCTGAACAAAGAATGACGAAAAAACGTAACATTTTCGGTTTGTCGTAAACTTCGTGCCTAATCTATCTGTTTACTAAACACACCTCAAGGTTAACGATAGTGTCAGTAGTTAGTCCCTTCTGTTGATTTGAACCAAAATTTCTCTGTTTCTACAGATTGCCTGTTATCGCATCGAAATTGTTCTGATCCTTATGCTTATGTAGCATTTGACATTTTGAGAATGGAAACCCTTCAGAAATAACCAGCGCAACATTGGACCTCTCATGAACTGTTGCTGGGTTGTATGGTGGACCTTACAGAGCAGCAATAGTAGCATTGTACAGTGTGATTGGGACGATTGCCTCAGCAAACAAACCAGATGAAAAGAGTATTATAGAAACACTAGATGATTCAGACCTCTGAAATGATTGCACGCAGCTGTTTCTAGGCAAACTCTCACAACGATTTTAGAAACCGCTGCCATTCAAGTACGAGGAAAACCTTTCAAAAGATTCTGATGTGGAAGACTTTGTGAGAGCTTTGTTGTTGTTCTGCCAGGCACATACTTGCTACTTGACGTTCTTAATGGCAGTAAACGGAAGATTCGAAGACCTTAGCGACAGAGTCCTTGAGAAAAGAAAGGGTACAGCGAAATATTGAAGATCAAATGCAACATGCTAAAGACGAGTTGGCTTTTCTGTCAGATAAGAAGTATCTAACATTCTGTGCACGGCTTCCATCATCCGGTGGCAAGTCAACAAAGATCTTGATCTAGAAACCCGAAAGCGATAGAGGTGAGGAGGACAGGCGCAGCTTAAAACTGTCTCCAATGTCTTCTAACAATGTCGTTCAGAATACAGCTATGACACTTTCAAAGCGGCGTGTCCGTCTTAATTTTGAGAAATACGATTGTCCTTCATATGGTGTGCAGTTTATCAAACGCACAAACTTGCCTTTGAAAATCGTGTCATCAGAAGCAGGCAGTAACGAGGACAGTTTTTAATTGGAAAAAGATCTTTTAGCTTCTGAATCTCTCGAACAAAGTATCCCATTTTTTTCGTTCTCCACTTGCGGATTCACAATCCTTTACAATGACAGAGAGTTACGTTCAGATTAAGAACCAGGAGTCATGTGAGACTGATCGAAATCGCCGTGTCTAATCCTTGCTTTGGAGTTAACAAAATGTTTTCATATATATCCATTTCACTCCCACGATCTCAATATTAATTCTCCTCCCTCTCTGTCATACATTACCTATAGCGTTAGTTTTGAGAATTTGGTGTTAAATCAAACAATATCCCCCAGTTGATTTTTCCTGATTCTCATTACTTGTCTGCTTTACAGTGTAATGATATTGCAAGGAGAAATTGGCGCTTTTTGATCCGGGAACTCAAATCTGATACAGATGTTGAAACTGACATGATCAACTCATGCGACTGATTTTAGAAATGAAGATAAAGTTTTCTCTTTTCAGTGATCAAAATGGCAGTTCGTTAAGCCTCAATAATGTTTTGATTTAAGAAATTTTTCCATCGCTGAAGCATTACTCCAGGCTAGAAATTAAGGGATGGCCATCTCACAATCTGCATTATCATATTTACGAAGAACAATTACGAAAAATAACTCGCTAATTCATTTGAACAATGAGGTTCTAAAGAAACTGTGGTGCTGCGTTAGTGGGGGAGTATAACAAAATAATTTTGGTTTAACAAACTGAGTTGATAAAGTATATCGGCCACCGTAGAGTTTCGAAACTGACGTTTCAAGCGTTAGCCCTTTGTGAGGGCGAACGGAAGAATTGTGGGTTGTGAGTGTGTTTATATGCTGAAAAATGGAGCTACGCTATTAGTGGGAATGTAGTGACGAGAAAACAAGAATAAATATGTTGAATGAAGGGCGTTCGTTGATACCGTTCGGATTAAGAGTGCCGATTTGAAAGAGAAATTTTTGTTCAAGAGTTTTGCAGCTTTCCGAACTGCATAGATGTAAGGAAACGCCGCAGAGTGCCATGTGCTGCATAGAATGACAAGAGAGATTAAAGTGTATGGAAACTGGTTTGCATGCGTCCTTGTCATTACTTTCTAAGTCGCGAAGGTGTTCTCGGAGAAAGTCACCTGGTCATCTTTCTGTTTCACCCATTCATCTCTTTTTGCAATAAGTGCACGTTCTACAATAGATAACATTAGCGGGGGTGCACGAGAAATGATCGGTAATCTTAATGGATCGTTTGGCTCCAGAGATAATTTTTGTGTCTGCCAACATTTATTAGTATACTGCTGCCAGTGTTTTTAGGTTTTCAAATTAAATCATAAGAAACAGGGCCAGCAATCACTTCAGTTCACGATCAAAAGCGATATTGCATTTGGCTGATTTATAATTCTCTTTTCACAAGGTAGTAACGAGAGGTGGGTGGTCTGAGAGGGAAAGGGGGGTGGGGTGGGAGGAGAATAAAATGACAATGCTATTTCTTTTCATATAAGAAGTATGAATGGCACCTCTAACAGAAGAACTTGTCAGGTGGGAGGGGAGGCATGAAAGTAGTGGGGAGGGGGTTGGGGAGAGGAGAATCAAACAGAGAATGCTTTTTCTTTTTGTATGAGAAGTATGAATGGCACCTCTAACAGAAGAACTTGTCAGGTGGGAGGGGAAGCACAGTGTGCTATACTTTTGTTTAAATGATAAAAACATTATCATTTCCTGGAATCTAGACGCCAAACCTTATTTAGAAAATTGCCATCAAACTTACCCTCGTTTGATTTTCGTTCGACCACCTTAACCACGGACCTCATCAGTATAACTGCGGTGCACTGCAAATACCTTGCATTTGACGACTTGTTTTAGGTTTGCATAGAAACGAACGTGGTTTAGCCATAACTAAATCTGAGGTGTAATTCAAATCATCCAACTGTAAACCTTAGAACAATTCCCTTTGGTTCGGATTTTGCGTTGATAGAATGAACTACTTGAGATCGAGGTTCGTCGACATGACATGATTTGTGCGCTCAATTGGACACGCATATTATCTGTAGACAGTCTAGACATGCTGTGATACGCTTCAAACAGACGCCCCTTTTTGTTTATTTTACTCAATAATTTAACCGTTACACCCTAATATCAGTATGCATATTCTCCATGCTGCTCTCTATACATTTTTCAAGGTGCTGATAAGGAGAATTTGTTTAACCATATCACTTTAAACCTAACCCATCATGATATTGCGTAGGCCTCACGGACTCTTCACTTTTAGACCCTTATTGCAGAAGTTACAATTGAAGATGTTAGGGCCAAATGTACATTACACCCCGACAACATCTACCAAAGGCCAGAACTGTGGGACTTGATGGCGTGGCAGACTTTCAGATGGTGTTGCAGTACCTGTAGATGCCAAAAATGGAACGTAAAAGTTCTTAATTAGACATGATCTTGCAGAAAGGTAAATCGGTACAACTAAATGGATATTCAAATAGGCTTCCGCACCTTCGAAAAACTCGAATGATCACCTGGTAGTGAATTAACTGACTTTACAGCCTGTACCATAAGCGTCAGTGGGAGGCTTCAGTACTTTAATAATGAGAATACACGTCATCGACCATAAAGGTGCGCATAAATCATGAGGAACGGCGTAATCTCCCTCAAACAACTGGTATCTGTCTTTTGCCAAAAACGGCAACGAACTAAAGAAAGAGTTGTTTCGCAAACTTTAAGACGTCATCTTAAAAGAGAAACAACCCATCCGTATGGGGAAATTTCCATATCTCCAAAAATGACTCCTTGTTGTGCGGCTTACGCATTCGAAACGAACGGCAGCAAAATGAATTACCCTTGTTACGTACCTCACACTAGAGATACGCTTTGGCGAAATGGTAATACGCTCGCATGGGAAGCCTTTGCCCATTTTGCTTAAATACCCCGTCAAAATATTTTTTTGCTGATATAACTGGGGTGGAAAAAAATCATTGGACGACCATGAAGACTGACGAACGGCTTCACCTCGAGACGTCAGCTTTAGAAAATAGTCTTAGAAACGGTAACCAAGTAGTTACATTATCAACTCAGTTGATAAAATCAAACTTTCTTATTAAACCCCCCCCTACCCCACCCCAGCACCACAGTTTCTTAAAGAACTTGCTCGTTTTATTTGAAAAAGCAAACAATCAAACACATCCCCACACACACACACACACAAAAACAAATAAACACAAAACTAGACAAAAACCCTTCGGACCGTAAAAATGGGGCAGGCAAGCTCGGTCCAAAGTCTCTTTCTGACAACAAAAATCCAGTAAAATGAAGGAAGATGGTTCGAACTCCTAAAGAGCGACCCGTAACTCAGTTGGAAAAGTGTATACCAACGGAAGAGTTAGATGATACTTAAGACGTTTGTGACGTGCGTTATATTTTGATGAACTAAATGCCAATTATTTAATCGACAAAGCTTCGTAAAGCGTTGAGAAAGAGGACAACTGAGTGTAATATGAAATTAGCGAGGATGTTGCGATTTATTAACTCAAGCCATGTAACGGCTTCGAGCTCCTTGAGAGGACCGGCAATAAGAGGCAACATTGCCCATTGTTGAAATGAAGAATCAAACTGAATCATTCGACGTTTGTTAAGAGATCTTAAAGTATGTTGCGTTTCGATAACCTTAATGGAAATTGTTGTATCGACCACAGATTCGCAAAGTATTGCAAAAAAGAGGACAAATGAGAACAGCATGACATTATCGATGTATAATTATCATCTGACTCAAACCCTGTACGCTTCGAGCTGTTTGAAGACGATTATTAACCTGGAGGCAACATTGCCGACTTGTGAAATATAGAAATAGACTGAATCATTTCGATCAGCTAAATGCAAACCATTTTATTGACCACGGACCCGAAAGACGACAAACGGATTGTAATGTGACATTACTAATGATGTAATGATTCACTAACTCAAACACTGTAAGCTTTGAGCTGTTTGAAGGCAATCCTCTACTCAGAAGCAAAGAGGCACACTATCAAAATGAAGATTAAAAAGGATTCTTTAGACAGTTGTAAAGATATCTTTAAAATGTTGAAATTTCGCTGAACAGATTTTTTTCGTGACCACAGAAGATGCGTTGCGAAAGTGGACAACTAACTGTTATATGACTGTCATGGTCACGCTTCACTAACTCCGCCCGAGTAAACTTCGAGGGCAATTGAGAACAATATGATATTATCGATGTATAATTTTTAACTAACTCAACCTCGGCACGCTTCGAGCTGTTTGAAGACGGTCATCAACCCAAAAGGCAACATCTTGTACTGATAAAACAAAGAATTAAACTGAGTCCTTTGAAGTTTGTTCAGACGTGTTGAAGAAGATGGCTTTTCAGTCAACTTAATGCAACCTATTTTATCGACCACATATTCGAAAGAGGACTATCGAGTATAATGTGACATAAGTTATAATATAACGAGTCACCGACTCAAACGCTGTAAGCTTCAAGCTGTTCGAAGACGATCAGCGACTCGGAAGCAAAGTTTCATACTGATAACATAAACAGTAACAAGGATTCTTTAGACGGTTGTTAAGATATCTTGAAAATGTTGACATTTCGCTGAGCCTAGTACGCATTGTATCAGCGACTACATGCAGACACGAAAGGTATGAAAAGCATTGCGAAAGAGGACAACTGAGTGTTGTATTATTTAGGCGCTAAGAAGTAGATGACATTTTCAAGGATGAACGAAATGCAAATCAACAGAAAGTTGCCAGCTAAACATTAGCAACAACTTGAATTATACTACAACGAGTTCTCGATTTAATAGGTCTCATTTTCCTAGAAGTTTTTAAAAAGCTTACTACTCAAGAAAGGAATACGCTTTCATTTGCACTAATCTAAAATTAAAAACTCAAGAAGGCACGGTGGGCTCGATTAACTACGGATATCCTGTTGCATGACAAAAGGTGCTGTACAAGGCTCGTGTAATACTATGTTGAACTAAACTTCATGGTGTTTGGCTGATCAATATTCTTCGTGGTAGTTTGTGGCTCGCGTAGCCACGAAATTAGCTACTGGTTTGGCCAATCAGCTAGCGGTTTAGGAAAACAATACAGCTGTGGTCACAATAGGAATTCCCGTGAAATAAATCGCGTTCGATCGATAACTCCTCCAAGATCGTACTCTAGTGCGTCGGCTAACGAGCCATGTTCTCTTCTGTCAAATCAATTTCATTAGATCGCTTGCTTGAACGTTGAATGCGTTCTAAGTATTTCAAAACAAGGCTTGATCTGTTGGGAATGAACTTTTACACAACACAGAGACAAACAGCATTTATTTGTCTATTCCCCACCAAAATTACATAATGGCGCGAAATGAGTAAATTCCGAGTTGAGACATCGTATGCGAGATGGAAGCGAAAACTACATTCGTAACAATGTAATTTCTTCTTAGAATTTGGAAAAGTTGAATTTCTCAGCATGGAAACTGAATGGAGAATGGCAAATTTCGCGATTTAAAAGACGTTCAAGTCCGGTAAGTTACTTTCATTGGATTGTTATAACACATAAGATAATTTTTATTATGATAGCATTTGTATGTGGAATTTGTTAAACAGATTTGATTAATTCTCCTCGTAAATACAGTAGTAATCAGTTGGGTTAAAGTCAGTAGCATGATTTGCTTCAACTTAGCATACATTCAGTGCAAAAATCCAAAATTGTAACGCAATCGTTGCCTGTAGCAAAACAGGGCGGAAAAGTAAGATGATCAGTTTCTCGTGCGTCTACAGGTCAAGTCCTTGCTTGCCTTCTAATAAGTGTTACGGTGTCACGATTACTGTAATGTCATTATCACATTCTTGACAGGAAAGCTTGTCAAATCTTCTTGCTTTTAAGAACGTTTACGAGCATAAAAAGGTTGCGATATTTTTTTATTTTTTATCACGCGGACACGATTATTTGCACGTTCACCGGAAATGAATTCACAGTCTTTACAAAGGATAATGGTCATTTGATCGCTTTCTTAGTATTCGGGCGCTGATAAAGAGCGCGGCAAAACCGTGGTGGCAATTTCTGTCAACGATTTCTGTCAACGATTTCTGTGGAATTGTAAGCAATCGGTTGCGTTTCCATTGCTGTGTTAACCACAGAGTATTCGATATATTTCTAAGGTGAAATACACTGAATGTAACTGATTTTTTTAACCGCAAAATTACAACAGTGACAAAACTTTACAAAAAGCTTCTACGCGTCTAGCGCTAATAAAAATAATACAACCTCGAAGAAGAATAATTTAGTACAGATAGCATCCAATTTATGGTGAAACATTACTGCTCTTAAAGCAGAAATGCCCCATCTATTGTTGTCTGTTTTATTTGTTGTTGACAGAAATAAAACAGGCAAACCTTAATTTAGAAATGACCTGACCTATATTCTTCCATGTCATTGGTTTGTTGAGGAACTAAGTTGCTGAAGAGTAAGTTTCACATTACAAACCAAATCTGATTGGTGGACACAGTAACTTATATCCCAAAGAACTAATTAAAAATGTATTTGAGATCTGATTGGTTCATTCAGGAACTAAGATACCCAAAATTTCAAGTACACATTAAAATGGTGAAGTACACATTTAAATGGGGAGATGTTACTGGTACTATACATGGTACTTGTGAAGTACAAGATTTTAATTATTGTATGTCATTTGCTAATGCTATGGAGGCTTTGCTGGGACAAAATTATAATTCATTTCTTTTAACAATGCTTAGTACTACAGTAGGTTTTTACTGTAATGGTGATGGTAAGTTTAAGATATTTGATTCTCATGTTAGAGATCCATATGGTATGCCCCATCCTCAAAGAACTTGTGTACTGTTAGAAGTTAACACCTTAAATGAGCTGATAGACTATTTTCAAGGTCTTTATCAAAATTCAAATGTTTTATTTGAACTCAAAGGTGTACATATTAGTGAAAAACAATGTGATGACAGACATTTCTGACCAACAGTTGTCAGCTATTCCCATCAAACCAAATCATGCAGATGCTAAAATTACAACCAATCATTATTCCCTTGTTATGCTGTTGTGCCACATCTTTTTATAGCATTTGTTTTTCCATTATCAAATATTGTGGGTATTGGAATTCACAGACCCTAAATAGAATCACTGACCATGCTAACAAGTTTTACAAAGAAAAAGTCAACGGCGATAACCATCCACTGACTATCAACAATTTCCCAAGGACCCTTCAAATATATGATGCAGATATTAATATTGCCTTTAATTTGGAGAAACAAGGAATACTATGCTGTACATCACTTGGTAGCAAATTATTGCTTCAGAAGTTAATCACAGATAATACTAAGGATAATACTGGGTTTTTAATGTGGGTTTCAAATTATTGCTTCGGCTGTATTTTTCAGCACAACAATGTGAAGACAAAAGCAAAAAGTGTTAAGTACTATATTATAAGATTCAGTCCTAAGGGCACACTTGATATATTTGAAAAAATTAATGACATAGATTTTCTTATTCAGTCATTAATGGATATTGTAAAAAAACAATTCCAGAGTAAAGATGTAGAGTATTGTATTAAATTTATATGTTGTTCATCTAATTTGTCAAATGCTGGAAGACAAAAGGTAATGGCAAAACATAAGTCTCATGGTCAGAGAGAACTAGGAGCAAAAAGGAAAAAAGAAAGCTATGCACAAATGGAACCTGCCATGAAAAAAAAAGTTTTGTCTGATAAAGCAATGTGGTACAAGTCACTGTATCCTGCAGAAAAAGGAAAGCTTTTATCTCACAGAGCTGAATGGTATAAATCACTGGATCCCAAAGAAAAAGAAAAGCTTTTATCTCACAGACTTGAATGGTATAAATCCCTGGATCCCAAAGAAAAAGAAAAGCTTTTATCTTACAGAGCTGAATGGTATAAATCATTGGATCCCAAAGAAAAAGAAAAGCTTTTGTCTCAGAGAGCTGAATGGTATAAATCATTGGATCCCAAAGAAAAAGAAAAGCTTTTGTCCAAATCAGCAGATTGGTATAAATTACTTGGTTCTGCAGAAAAACAAAATCTTTTGTCTAGCAGAGCAATTTGGTATAAATCATTGGATACTGCACAAAAACAAAAGAGAGCAGAATGGTTTAATTCCCTCAATTCTACACAAAAACAAAAAAGAGCAGAATGGTATAAGTCATTGAATCCTGAAGAAAAAGAAAAACTTTTGTCTGGCAAAGTAGAATGGTATAAAACACTGGATCCTGCAGACAAAGATAAGATTATATAACAAGTCCAAGCTAATAAGGAAGCCCATTAAGAAACTCAGTTCAACATGGTTTAGATCATAAGATAACAGCTTTTCAAAGTAAAATTAGGGAAGGTCCATATTATATTTGCTCTGTTTGTAACTGAATACTATACAGAAAAACTGTTATCCAGTTAAAAAAACAAATGTACAACACTCAGCAAGAACTGTTTACTGACATTAAGTCATTTGATGAAAAACAGTACATTTGTAAAACCAGCTGTCACACAAAAGTTTTGAAAGGGCAAGTGCCATGTCAAGCTGTATGTAACAAATTACATGTTAATGAACTGCCACCAGAGTTGTCCATTGTAGAGAAGCTTGAACAGATTCTCATAGCACAGAGAATAGTGTTTGAAAAAATAATAGTCATGCCCAAAGATCGACAAAGAAAGATTAAAGGTGCAATCTGTAATATACCAGTTGAATGTGATCAAACATGCATGCAATATATTACCACGTCCCCCAGAACGATCTGGAATAATACTGTTGAAACTGAAAAGAAAATTGGAATTTAGAGGTCATGTCTACTTTCAACCTGTGCGCCCACAAGTAGTACTTGATGCTCTCAAGTGGCTAAAGACCAATAATCCCTTATATAGTAATATAGGTGTGGATATTGACAATATTGATACAAATCTCACAACTTTGCAGCAAAATGAGAATGTTTCAGAGCAGAATCCAGTTTTGAATACCATAGGTGGTATGGGTAATACCACCTATAATGAGCCAAACCCTAATGGTCAGAACACACCACCTGATAATGAAGCTGTGGATAATGATGTTACAATGACCAATATGGGTAATACTACCTTATCACGTGAAGATAACAGTGATGATGATAACACACCTGATGATGAAGAGAAAGATGACCCTTTGAATGAGCATAGAGCACCTACAAATGAAACATGTTTTTAGTCTCGAATACCAGATTACCCTGTAACCGTTGAACAAAATAATGAGGTATCGTCAGGAAATGAAATTTACAATATCGCTCCAGGTGAAAAACAAGCACCCTGTATCATTCATGATGGATAAAAATTGTGAAGAGCTAGCATTTCCTGTACTTTTTCCAAAAGGTCAATTTGGATACACTGTTGAACGCGAAGTGAAATTGTCACCAGTGAAGTATTTCAATGCGAGACTATTACATTACAGCGGAAGATTTGCAACAAATCCAGAGTATCTCTTCTTTGCACAGTTCATCATAGAACAGAGGAAAGTCTCAGATAGTATCAATGTTGCTTTGAAAAAAATTCATGGCCAGTCCCTCACTGCTTCTCAAATAAGATCTGACGCACAAAGTTTACAAAATCTCATTTTTCAAGATCAAGCTTATTTATTTTTGAGACAAATACCAGGTACACCTCCTTATTGGCAAAAATTCATGTATGAAGTAGTAGCTATGGTAAAACAGCTAGGAATACCAACTTGGTTCATGACATTATCCTGTGCTGACCTCAGATGGCCTGAGCTGTTTCAGATTATTGCTAGAACACAAGGCAAAAACCTCACAGAAGAACAAGTTGATGCTTTGTCATATTATGAAAGGTGTTCCATGCTAAATCTCAATCCTGTTGTTGTTGGTAAACACTTTCAGTACAGAGTTGAAACATTCTTCACTGAAGTTCTACTAAGTACAGCACATCACCTGTTGATGTTGTACTACCCCTGGAGAGATGAAACTCATCTTCTAAGCACTGATAAAACATATGCTTCCAAATTCTTTGAACCTGCTGTACAAGCTGTAGTACAACAAAACAGACAAAATTTTGAACCTGATGGAGATGCCCTAAATGAAGCACTTGAATATTTAAGAAATAACCACAACAACATCATTCACTCCTATGATTCTCTCAATGATCAAGAAAATGCAGACTTGCATTCACAAATCCAAGATGAATTGACACCTGAAGAATCATTTAATAGCCAGTCACCTTCACATCTTGCTTCAACATCTAGTCAAACTGATCAACATTCAAATATAGGAATAACAACTTACAACCAACCTGCAGAAATTTCTGATGACCATCTGCGACAATGTGTTAGAACCTTGCACAAAAGACAGCGGTATGCATATGACATTGTTCTAACTTGGTGTAGAAATAAAATGAAAAATATGAATAGTCTGAAACCTGAAGAAGTAAAACCGATAAATCTATTCATTACTGGTGGAGCTGGTGCAGGAAAGAGTCACTTGATCAAAACAATATACCAGACTGTCACAAAAACATTTAGACATGCTCCCATGAATCCTGAATTACCCACAGTTCTTTTAATGGCACCAACTGGTGTTGCAGCCATTAACATTGATGGAACAACAATAAATACCACGCAATTAAATCTATCATTCTTAAAAATTTTAAATTACTCCAAAACGATTCAGAGATTGGCACTATCTTTTCGCAACCCCCACTTATTTCATTCAAACGTGACAAAAACATAGGCAACTTTTTAGTCAGGAGTTCATTTCAAACCAATGACCAATCTGAAACTTTTAAATGCGCTCGCTCACGATGCAAAACTTGTCCTTTCATTCATAACGTAGAGAAAATATCGGGACCCAAAAGATCCATTAAGATCATTGATCACTTTACGTGTACCTCCGCCAATGTTATTTACTGCATAACTTGCACTTATTGCAATAAGTTATACATCGGCGAGACAGGAAGACGACTGGGTGACCGATTCCGAGAACACCTTCGCGATGTGGAAATAAATGACAAGGACGCATCCAAGCCAGTCGGTAGACACTTTAATCTTCCTTATCATTCTAAACAGCATATGGCAGTTTGCGGCCTTTCCTTACATCTAGGCAGTTCGGAAAGCCGTAAAACACTAGAACAAAAATTTATATTTCAAATCGGCACCCTTAATCCCCACGGAATCAACGAGCGCTTTTCATTCAACTAATTTATTCCTGTTTTTTCGTCACCATATTCCCACCAATGGCGTAGCTCCACTTTCTACATATAAATCCACACACAACCCACAATTCCTCTAATCGCTCTGACGAAGGGCTAACGCTCGAAACGACAGCTTTTTTACTCTTTACGGTGGCTAATTTACGTTTTCAACCCAGTTGTTAACACTAAATTACCAACATATGACATAGTTCAAAATTCCATAATAAGTGTTTATTATTCTGACCATGATGCTGTAAAAATATCCATAAAACATAAGTAATCTTAAAATACATTCACTAATAGCACTATTTAACAACAGACCTAAATCAATGCTTCATGATCAATAGAATGCAGTTTACAATCATAATTTTCAACTGATATTACATCAATGCCAATTTATTGTTTTTTAAACCCAATCTTGAAAACATTATCTAACTCTTGTCATTTATAGTACAATCACTATTGTCTCTAACTGCATGAGGAGCATAAATACCAACAACAACAATTATATTAAACACAGACACAATACACCCTGATAATGTGCATTTTCACACTAATCCCTTGAAGGGGTCTAAGAATGAGGTACCCTTGTACAGGATACCTCCTCATCAATAATTTCAGTCTTAGGAACCAGGTGAGTAACTTTCCCTAATACAACTTTAAACTTACTGCAGTTTTCAATCTTCTCAACTTCAATACAAAAAGAAAATCCCTAAGACAAGTACTTAGTTTCCAGTTAACAAAGTATTTTATTTTTTCCATACAGATTTATCCAAAATTAACAGTGGTGAAGACCAAAGAAACACCAATAAGATTTACATAGAACCAGTGTAACCATGTGACAACAATGAAATATTTACTCCAAAAAAAACATATCAGCCAATGGAAGACTACAATCATAATATAGTATTCAAATATGAATTACTTAATGGCAGACTGTATTCAGCAACTGAACAAAACCTATAACAAGAAACTATGGAATGCAAAAGATTAATTGACAGTGGCATGTTGGACACCAGTCTTTATACTGAACAAAACTTATTGGATAAAACCAAAAAAATCCTATTAACTTTTCCCGAAGACCAACTGTGTATTATTTACACAATACCAGCCACAACATACAAATAATTCACTAAATTGCATAGAAAATATGACAGAGAATCAGACAGAACATCAAAATGCAATGGAAGCTGTCACAATTTTTCCATTTAAACTCTTTATTCAATAACGCAACAGCTACTACATGACAACATGGGCGAAATCAAAATGGCGGGTCCGATACCACGTTTTTTCCCACAGGTCCGATGGGAGCGCGTGGTATGACGTAATATGACATCCCCCTTTCTACCGATGTAATAATAATAATAACGACAAAAAAAAAATGGAACTTATCATATCTCCAGAACATTACAATACTGGTTGAAAGGATATCCCTCCTGTGCTTATACTTATAAGTCTATTCTTTAGTGTCTCTACTGTTATAGATCCAGCCTTTGTGCAGGTGTCACAGTCCTCCCAGATCTGGTCACATATCCTCCAGCTATGTCTGAGGGTCCCTGGGGGATGTTGTTCAGTGGCACTGTTTCGCCAGATCCTGGTCTGGGGGCTGCACCGTTTTTGTGCGATGTCTGTGTGTGACTGACTGGGGCAAGACTAGTTGTCTGCTGAGGTATCTCAGAACCTTGGTATACTGGGGTTTCCACCCGCTGGCATTGTGTTCCCCTCACTGCAGTTGTGTCTGGTTTCAGTTGGGCCCGTGTTCTTCGATAGGTGGTACCTGTACTGCTGGATCTGATGATGTAAGATCTTGGCTGTTTGGCGGGTTTTACAATAATGCCAGGTTCCCAGGTTTGTGAGTGGTGGTTGTACGTGCGGATGGGTTGGTCAGCTTCGAATGGCTTTTTGGGTGGTCCTGAATGCTGGTTGTAATAGTGGGCTTGTTTCTCCTGACGGGCTATGAGCTTACTTTTCATGACCTCATGGTGAGAGTGGTTGAGGAGGACTCTATGGCATGCTGGTAATCTAGTTTTAAATTTTCTGTTGGTGAGCAGTTCTGCTGGGGATTTCAGCTGGTGATCCAAGGGAGTGGCCCGGTATGATAGGAGAGCAAGGTACGGGTCCTCTTTATTTTCATCGCACTTTTGGAGAATGTTTTCCACGGTCTGGACCATTCGCTCAGCAAACCCGTTGGATTGGGGGTATAGGGGGGAGCTAGTAATGTGTTCTACCCCGTAGACGTTCATAAAATGCTTGAATTCTGCCGAACTGTACTGCGGTCCGTTGTCGGTCGTCAACTGCGTAGGGATGCCGTGTTCTGCAAAGATGCTCTTCAGATGGTTGATAACTGCAGATGACGTGGTGCTTGTTAGTCTCCTGATGACAGGAAATCTGCTGTATTGATCTGTCAACAGGAGGTATTGCTGCCCTCTAAATTCGAACAAGTCCGAACTGAGTCTTTCCCATGGTCGGTGTGGCGGTTCTGGCTGTAGTATTGGCTCTTTCCTTGCTTTATTTTGGTATTTCTGGCAGGGTTCGCACTGGTTAACTTGGTTGATGATTTCCTTTGTAATTCCAGGCCAGAAAACGGATGTACGTGCTCGTAAAAGGCATTTCTCTTGCCCTAGGTGGCCTTGGTGTATGATGTTCAGGATTTCAGGTCTGAGAGTAGGAGGTATCACGATGCGGTCTCCTTTTAGTACTAAGCCGTCCTCGATGGTCAGCTCTTCTCTGAAATTCCAATAGCCATGTAGCAGTTGGGGGCACTCTTCTCTTTTCTGTGGCCATCCTTCAAAGACCATTTCTTTTAACAGAGACAACACAGGATCCCTCCCTGTTTCGTCACGGATCTGTTGTAGCTTTGTTGGAGTTGCAGGGAGATGTTGCGTGACGTGGTGGACATATATCTCTGAAAGTTGACTGCTGCTAGGGGTAGGCTGGGGGCTGACTCTTGAGAGAGCGTCGGCTATTGGTACATCAGGACCTTTTACGTAGTTGACCGTAACGTCGTATTTCAGGGCTCTCATCAAGAACCTCTGTAATCTAGGTGGGCAACTGGACAGTTGCTTCTTGAAAATCGCCTCAAGAGGTTTATGGTCAGTGTTTACTGTACAGTGCTTTCCAAAAATGTAGTAGTTAAATCTCTCTAGGCCCCATACTACACCAAGTGTTTCTCTCTCAATGTTGCTGTAGTTTTTTTCTGTGTCTGTAAGTGCTTTGGAGGCATAGCATACAGGTTGCCCCTGCTGCAAAAGGACGGCGCCTACTCCCTTCTGGGAAGCGTCAGTTTGAATGACAGACTCGATGTTTGGGTCAAAGTATCTGAGGACTCCCATTGATGTGATTTCCTGTTTGACTTGGTTGAATGAGTCGTCGTGTTCAGGTCCCCATACATATGCGGTGTCCTTCTTGGTAAGTTCTCGCAGTGGTGCTGTGAGGCTAGCCAATCGCCCTGAGTATCTTGTAAGGTAGTTTACGAGGCCTAAGAAGCTTTGGAGGTCTTTGCGGTTCTCAGGTGGGGTCATCTTCTGGATTGCAGATATCTTACTGTCATCTGGTTTGATTCCATCCTGGGTCCATTTGTGGCCGAAAAAGCTGACTTCCTGACATTTGAGCTGTACTTTGTCTTTGTTGAATTTGATTCCCCTTTCCCTGGATCTGATCATGAGGTTTACCATGTTCGCATCGTGCTCTTCCTCTGTAGCTCCGTATATGAATGTATCGTCTGCAATGCCGGTGACTCCTTTCAGGCCCTCCAGTGCTGAATCTAAGTGTTTCTGGAACACATCTTGTGATACAATAAGGCCAAAGGGGAGCCGGGTGAAACGGTATCTCCCGAACGGGGTGTTGAAAGTAGTCAGGTAGGAGCTGGCTTCGTCTAATGGTACATGCCAGTAGCCCTTTTTGGCATCAACTACACTAAAGAATTTGGCACCACTAAGCTGTGTGACTACCTCATCAATTGTTTTGGTGTAGTAGTGTTCGCGTTTTATTGCCTTATTTAGGTCACGTGGATCGAGGCAGACTCTGATTTTGGTGACTTCTCCTTTGCCGTTGGTTGTTTCAGAGAGGACGATGCTATTAACCCAGTCTGTGGGTTCGCTTACGGGTATGAGCACTCCAAGTTCTACCATGGTGTTGATTTCCTTTCTAAACATGTCTCGAAGGTGTACTGGTACGGTACGTGGTGCGTGGATGACAGGTTCAGCATTGGAGTCTAGGGTGATGTGATAAGGTTTCATATTGAAGGTTCCCAGGCCTTCAAAGCAGTCTCCGAAGTTGTTGAAGAAGGTTATCCTGTCCAGTGGGGGGTATGTTTCAGTGTCTAGACGGCTAGGGTATCTGCTGGTCCTTTGGTGCGGTTTGCATGGTCTGTGTTCTTTAAGGCGGGTCTCTTTGTCTTCTTTGGAGGTTTCTAGGCTGCAATTAAATTTTACCAGCTCAAGTTCCTCGCAGGTTTTACAGCCAAGCATTGTAGGTCCTGGTACGTCAGTAACATTGAAAACGACTTCTTTAATGCTGCCATTTTGATGGACGTATAGTGGACAGGTTCCAAGGGTCTTGATGGCGTGGCCTCCATACGCAGTAATCCTGTGGTGTGTTGGGCCAAGGGGTATCTGCTGGGAACTGCGGTTGAGTCTGTCATAGTCGTCTTTGGAGATGACATTAACTTCTGCACCAGTGTCGACCTTGCAGATAATAGGTATCAGGTGTGTATCATGGGGGTCTACCGTGACTTGTATTTCAGTCATGACTTTGGTGCGTTGTTTTTCTTTTTGTTCAATGCTTGCGATCATTGAGGTACTGGGGCTGTCTCGGGCTTCTAGTGTTCCCAGGAAGACTTTGTCGTAGCTTGTGCATTCACTTGTTACACCATCAGGTTGTTCTTTTTGTAGGGTCATCACATCTGACCTTGTTTTAGACTTGCAAACTTTGCTAAAATGACCGCGTTTGTTGCAGTTGAAGCATTCTACTCCAGTGGCTGGGCACTGCTGGTCTTTGGTGTGTGGTGTGTCTCCACATCTGTAGCACTGTCTTAGGTTGTTGTCACGTCGTCTGTTTCCTCTACCACTGGTGTACCTTTGGTGGGGCTGGTTTCTGGGCTTGTTTCCTCTGCTGATTGCATTGACTTCCCCTTCTTCTTGCTTTGGGTTTGTAGTGTCACTCATTGCTTTTAATTGCATCTGGGTAGCCTCATCAGTTCGTGCAATTTCTTTTGCCCTTGCAAAGGTTAATTCATTACCGCGGGCAATGCATTTTCGTCTGACCTCTTCCGAATCGGTGCCGAAAACTAATGTGTCACGCATGAGTTCGTCATGTAAGTCAGGTGGGTAACCTGAGCTCTGTATGAGTAGCCTTGCTTCAGTCAGGAAGGTGGCTAGGGGACGATTATTCTGTTTCAGACCTCGTAGATAATATCTGTTCAAGATATGGTTTGCTTGTGGTTTAACATGGTCTTCGAATCTTTTCCAGTATTCTTTCAGGTCTTTTTGTTGGTCTTCGGTTAGCGACCAAGTGTTAAATAAGTCTATTCCGTAATCGCCTGACCATAGTAGCACATATTTGCATTTTTGAGTGCCGTCTCGAGCTTTTAACGGTCCATCAAGTAGCAGTTCACACTTTTGGCGGAATCTCTTGAATCTAGTTAATAAATCTGGGCCAGGGGTCCAGTCCATTTTTGGTACTTCAAACCCAACCAAGTCGCTCATTTTTGGCTAAATTGCACGATAAGACAGGACTTTGTAGTAAACACTGTAAAATCGTACGTACCGGTTTTCTTGGTTGTTCTAGCGGTGAGAATTCCTCTATTGGTGTAAATCTATCCCACTTCCGACATCCATGTCACAATTTTTCCATTTAAACTCTTTATTCAATAACGCAACAGCTACTACATGACAACATGGGCGAAATCAAAATGGCGGGTCCGATACCACGTTTTTTCCCACAGGTCCGATGGGAGCGCGTGGTATGACGTAATATGACAGAAGCCAAGGTAATAAACCTAAACAAGACCTTCTTCATACTTATGAAATACTGACCAAAGATGCATGACATCATTTCCTGCAGAATATCCAAAAAAAAACATTGTCTTTTGACCTATAAAACAACAAAATATAATGTTTGCTCCATATGTATTTGAAAGCTAAAAAACAAGTTGAATCCTAATATTGTAGTCACTCTACTACCTGAAATCTTTCAATTTAATCCATCTTTTTCGAAGTTTATTAGTCTCATTATTTCTTGATCTTCACCAAAGAGTTAAGCTTAAAGTTAAGTCTCATAAGCTACAATGAGACCTGTAACAAAACATTCTTATAAGCTTCTCTTTTCTTAAAAGAACAAAAGTAAACTTTAACCTTTAACTATATGTTTATCAGCTCTTTATCTCTTATGTATTTTATACCATAAGGTTGATTAAGAGTTGGAAAATAAATAATTCATTCCATATGCTTATTTGTTGCCTTCCTGACTCAAACTCATATGAAATCTTACACAAACTTCGCAATAAACATAGGCATGCTATGCATGCAAAAGTTATTTTTTGGGCGGTGGGTGGATTACTTGAAACATTTTATGTGATGTCTACATTATTACAAAGGGAAAGAAGAGTATTAACGCGGCAAAGAGCAAAAATGTCGAATTAACTCACACAAAGGTATTTTGTGGTAGATTGTGTGTGTTATGCGCGCGAATAACTGTAACCAAAAATAAACTGTATTGGTGCCACGGATACCTGTTAGAACAAAATGCAGACTGCAGACAGGATACAAAATGAAGACTAGGTACAAAATGTAGACGGCAGATTGTAGACTGGGTACAAAATGCAGACTGAGAATCTAAAGAGTTTTTTCGTCTGGTATGTGATACCATCTCATATTACAACTTACCGAGCGTCACGCAATCGCTTTTTCGCGGTGAGATGATCGCGCAAAAGTGACACTTGGTAAATTGTAAGATGAAATTCTATAACATATCAGAGGAAAAGAACACTTTTAATTCTCAGAGTGCATTTTGAGCCCACTTTTCAGTATGCAGTGTGTATTTTGTACTTAGTATGCATTTTGTACCTGGTCTGCAATCTGCATTCTGTAGTCTGTAGTTTGCATTTTGTCGTGACCACTACGGAGACTGTAGTTTTTGTCGTAGGTATTGTTTGGTGTTGTCACGCAAGAGTGTTTAGGGATGAAAGAGCAGTTACGAAGGAGGTTACACATGTTGATTTTGCTGGGAGTGATTACATCACGGGCGACGAGCGGGGGGAGAGGAAAAGATAGAAATACGAGCGGTCAGCGGGGAAACAACTTTAATAGATCATACAGAAACATATCGGTTGTAGTTGTGGAAAACGATGTTGTAAAGCCGAAATGTCAACAGTATACGTCACTACATGAAATGTTAAGCAATTTTTCCAAAGTGTTGATTGTACAAATATCTTTTACTGCTGTAATAAACAATGGAAGCATCGGTGGCATCCGGAAGGCACCAAGAAGAATTATATTTACGTTTTGTGACTTGCTGTGTGACGTGCGTGACGAAAAAAGAAAACAAAGCCGTGGTGCCCAAATAATTCTCCCTCCTTGCCCCAAAAAATTTTCAAATTTTTCGCAACTTCGCCTGTTCCTGTTCGTTGGTCCAAGCCTTTATGGTCATTGGTCTAACCATAGCCGCTAACTACGGCTTATAAGTACAGGCGTTTTGTGTTAACTTGTAAAACTCCCCGAAGAAGTCTAGAACCGTTACACGAAACGCGTCGGAGAGTAAATAAATTTTACAACAACTGTTCGCAGAGTGCTGCTTACCAGTTTAGTTTTAAACATTTTTTTTAAAAAATTAGGTGCGATAGCTATAGCCAGTTTTCCTATGCAAGTTGTCTGGATATACCTTTCGTGCAGACGCTTACAGAATATTTCACCAGTCGTTAGGTTCAGACGATAAGTTTTCATCCCGATTGTATTTGTTCAATTGAATGGGAAAAAAACACTTCGAACGGAAACAGAATTATTTTGACGTCTGCATCTCTTGAAAAAAGGTCTCGTAAATGAGTGGCCTTGATTATAGATGTATAAACACATAGGCCTTGGCTGTTTCTCAAAGCTTAGTGTTTTCCTACGTGCCTTTTTTCACGTGGAATGAAACGATTGAATATACAGGACAAACAATAAAAGACCTACCTACAGCAGACGGAAATTTGAAATTTCCTATCTTCGGCTGTGGATACAAACAAATTTTTGTAGAGTTGCTTAGCTTTTAATTTTTCCGGAATCGAAAGTCGAAATTGCAAAATTCAAGTGAAAAGCAAGCCTACTGTGATTAACGCCTTAAACAAGTCAAAATAGTTTTTTTCGTCATTCAGCAAGTTACATATTGTAAATATCATTCTTGTTGATGTTTTTCCCGGTGTCACCGATGCCTTTCCCGATGCCTCCGTTGGTTAATATAGCAGTAAAAATATTGTTGCAGTCAAAGCGTTTGGAAAGTTGCTTTACTTTTTAAGCAGCAAAGTATAACTCGGTAACATTTTGGGTTTACAACACGATTGTTTTCTGCAAGCTACAAAACGTAAATATAACTGTTGTTGGTGTTTTTCCAAATGCCACCGATGCCTTTTCCGATGCGTTCATTCTTTATTACGGCAGTAAAAGATGTATGTACAATCAACACTTTTGAAACATTGGTTAACGTTTCAATTAGCGAAGTATACTGTTAACATTTCGCCTTTACAACACTATTATTTTGTGCAACTACAACTGATCTATCTCTGTATAAGGTAATAAAGTTGTTCTCCCGCTGACTACTCGTATGTCGGTGTTTTCTTCTTCCCCCGCTCGCCGCCCGTGATGTAATAACTGCCGATTTTGTTTTTGTTTGGTCGGAGAGAAAATGGAAACTATTTGTTGATACTTAGTTGCTTTAGGATATCATTGCAGATAATTTCATTACGGAAAGCAAATGTTTATAGTCCGGTTTAATGTCGTATATCCGATTAAAAAAAGAACATGATAGGTATTAGTTAACTAAATAAACTAACTTTAAATGAAGATGGTTTGCGGAGAATAAATAACAGGATATACGTTGAAGTTGGGGGACAAAATAGTGTGACATCTGATGCTTTAGGATACCTTGTTCGAAGATTAGAGATAGCTATTAAGCGTAAGAAACTAGATAGTTGTAAGTTAAATGTCAATGAAAAATTGTTTATTTCATCGAATGTCAAAACAACTGTTTGCGAATTCATCACAGCAAAGTAACGCAACAATTTTGGAATGTTGGTAACGCTTGAAATGAAGTTCGTATATTGACGTCGTAGTTGAAATCTTTTTTCAGGGAGTGACAGCATCTCTTGGATGTGAAAACTGTACCTTCTTTATGATGTTTGATGTGTTACTGTAGGAAACTGTTAAATTCTTCGTGTTGAAAATTGCTTCGTAAAGTTCTTCTATGGATGCGTCTAATGTTAGTTTAGCGTCAGACTGATGGAGGATTTCCTCGATTATTGGGGTGAAGGCCTTTAACCAGATTAGTTCGTACTTTGAATTTCTTATAGCGATGCGTACGGAGGCGCTAGTAGCGCAAGAGGAGATGGGTTGTACTGCATTACAGTTGGAGCACTTGATGATGGTGGATGTTTCGGTTAGCGTGGCCTTTTCCGTCATTGAATGGTGACATTTATTACAGGAAAGCCAAGTTTGGAATGCTTCAGCGAGAGTTACCCTGTCAACAAATATGACGTCAATGTCGAAGAGGCTTTGAAAGAGCTGGTCGCTGGGAGGATTAAAGTGTTCTTCTAGTGGAGTAAGAGTAGTCGACGGGGTAGTTGTGAGGTACTTGGCATTGTCGTATGTTTTTATGCGTACTTGGGTAACGGAGTAAGATTTGTGGTTGGATGCTTGTTGGATAAGATCACCCCACAGTGTCAGGCGGATGGTACCCGTACTTTCAGTAATGGTGCAACGATTTAACATGGGAACAAGAAATCCGTCCTTCATGATGACTTCTCGCACAGAGTCTGCGTCCAGTGTAATTATCCCCCTGACAGAGGCTAAATGATTTTGGAGGAGGATTTGTATTTCTGTAATAGCCGTGAATGAGGTTTGCGGTTGCTGCGATGTGGTAGTGTCATATTCAAACGGAACGTCGCCTAAAGCGGCTGGTTCGATGCGAGATCTTTTGCCCAGGATTAGATGTTGTTCTTCTGCATCGAAGATACTGGGCTTTTCTTTGATATTAATGATATGAGCAGGTTTTTTCGATTCTTGGAAGTTCTCTACCAGCTTGTGTTTGCTATCGTCGTAACATACAGCTCGTCGCTTTTGCGTCTCGTTAATTTGGAAGAGGAAGGTGAAGTAGTGAGTGGATCCATTTCTGCATTGCAAAACAGCAGTTGTATCGTGTATGTAACCTTTCAGGCTGAGTTGGTTGCTCATGTTTGTGGGAGAAGTGGAGAATTAGTAATGTATTATTACTGTAGGTGCGAGATGTGGGTTTTATAGAGAAGGGAAGAATCGATATTAGCCAATGAACAGGCACACACATAAAGTAACGAATCAGCAAAGAGAGGTGATAACCAATTGGGTGGATGATCAACAAACTCGAGTTGATTTTGACATGCAGTTGCATGTGATAGGTCAAAGTGTAAAATAGAAAAGGGAATGCGATTGGTAGAATATTTAGTTAACACGTGGACAAGGGGTGGCATGAGTTTAGTGGTCGGCAGAAAATAAGTCTTGGAAAAAATTTAAGAGTTATTTGGAAGTACAATTAAAGGTGTGGAAAACCAAAGGTGTTAATGAAGGTATGGAATTTTTATAGGGAATAAGCGCGAATAGAAGCACCTAAGTTTTCGATGGATTTTTCTGGAGATGAAGTTTGAACTTTAGGAGAAGCGTACGTGAAAATATGCAAGTTGTTTACAAAAAGATGACACGCAATGGGGCAAAGGTTAAATTTGGGTGATAGACACACGTGAAAGGTCAAAGTGTAAAATAAGGATAGCGATTGCGATTAGAGGAACATTTTTTCAACACGTGGATAAGTAGTGGCAGAAGTTTAATAGTGGCAGGAAATAAGTCTTGGAGAAAGTAAATTGAAGCAAAATTAAAGTCTTTAAGAAAATGAAGGTTATGAACGAGTATTTTAAAGGTGTTAAAGTCAACATTGGAATTCTTCATTGTCGAGATGGGCCTTGAACTATACGAAAAGTGAACGTGAAGTAATGTAAGTTGTTTACAAGGAATTGACATGTGATGGAGCAAAGTCTAATGCGAGGAAGTAGAGTGAGCACGTGAAAAGTGTATGCGATAACGTGATTTGAAAGTAGAGTATCGATTAGTTGAAATCTAATATGGACTTTGAACTTTTGCAATGACAACGTGTGAGGAATGCAACTTGTTTACAAAGAAAGGGCATGTGATCGAGCGAAGTCCAAGGTGGCGAGAGGGAATTAGATTGGTGGAATGTTTTTTGATCACATGATGAAATTTTCCAGAGTGGATAAACCTTTATCATTGGTTGTGAATATTTTACAGTTGGTATAAAAGAGGTAAGTTAAGTTGTTAGCTAGTTATTAGTTCGGCAACGCGGCGTCCATAACAAATATGAATAACGAGGCCCAACTCAAGGGTTACGTTCATAACGTTTCAGCTGTTTCAACGGCGAAAAGAGGATCGTTACGGTACTTCAGGTTTCATTTTCAAGTGGAAGAAGGTGACAAGCGACGAGCTGTGTGTTATGATCTCAGCAAGCGTAAAGTTCTTAAGAGTTATGAAGAAGCGCGTGAACCTGTGAAGTTATCAAATGTCAGTGGGAAGCGAGGTGGTGGTAGAATGGCAGAGGAGAATATAGTGCTAACGAGACGAAGTCGGATCGAACCCGCCAATAATTTTGACATTCACTTCGAGTACGAAGAAGGAAATGGTTCGGGAGATGACCAGCAGGGTTTCACTGCCATAGAAGCAATTGCGTCACTGTGTGAAAATCAAGTGATTTCGGTGAAAGGGTGCGTAACTTTTGAAGGCGAATGTGTTAAGCAAGTAACTATGAAGGACAATTCCATCGTACCAATGTTAAATCGTTGCACGATTACAGACAATACGGGGATCATGCGGCTTACACTTTTGGGAGATGCAATTCAACAGGTAGTGAACAATAAGTGTTATATAATTGAACATGTGTTAATTAAGAAATACGATGGGATGAAGTACGTGGCAACGAACCACAAAACAGTAATATCTGCTACTGAGGAGAAGTTCAATGCACCTACCGAGGAAGCGTTTGAAACGCTTTTCGACGTTGAAAAACTAATGGTGGATAAAATACATTTGGCGCAGAGCTTTAAGAAATGGCTATCTTGTTGTAAATGCCGAAAGAAGCTAATAGACACCAGTTGTTCCGGTATCAGTATTGTCAAGTGTGGCAACTGCAAGACAGTTCAGCCTCTTTCTGTCTGTTGCGTAAATGCTTCCGTGCGCATTGCAGTACGAAACAAATCTGAGTTAACCTGGCTCAAGGCTTTCACGCCAGTACTAGAGGAGATGTTACGCCATCCAGCACCCGATGTAACAGTTAACTCCCCCGAGGAAGAAATCTATCAGCAGTTGTTTGACCTGCAGAACGTTAGTGTTGAATATGGAAAGAGTTCTTTTACCATAACAAACATTTACTTTGAGTCATTGTAGGTCGAGATAATTGCATTGACTGGATGTTATTTGACTTGAAAAGGTCATTAGTGAAAGGTTATTGTTAATGAGAATTCAAATAAGGGTTCACTTGATATTGTTGAGTTGTACATATTGGGAAATGATTGTGTTCGTATGGATTTTTAAAAAAGTGGTTAAGTTGATGTTTATTTTGGAAATGATAAGTTATTTGACCTGTACTCAAATAGTGAACGCTGTAGTACTACGTGAAATGCGGTTATGAGTAAGGCTTCACAGCAGAACTGTTTCGTAGTATTGACGTTTGGTTTTAAGTTTGTTTTGAGAAGAAAACAAAAAGTATTCATTGGCGTTTGATTTGACACTGGACATTTAAATTAATAATCGAATTGAAATGTTTGAATAGGGCGGTTTTTTATTATTAGAACTACGTTGAGGTCTGACACAAGTTTAGTTTTGTTACCCCATTTCATTTTTAAGTTTGGTTAATAAATGTGATTCAAAATTGTAACTGGTGAACATGATTATATTTACAATTTTTCAGTTATGGTTTAATTGTACGTTTTTCGACGTTGAAAAACTAATGGTGGATAAAATACATTTCGCGCACGGTTAAATCGAGGTAAAACAAGTTAACGAGAGAGGCTTCACCGAAGCATTTCATTTCTGTATTAATAACAAAAGTGATTTAAAAGGCTTCCAATAAACTTTGAAACATTATTGTTATAAGTATCTGTGACAATCTGACACCCTTCAATTAGAGAGTGCGTGAGGAAAAAAAGGCGTAAGTACACTTTTTGAAAAAACAACAGAATTAGTGATCTTAAGGAAAGTATTATTCACTCTCCTACACGATTAATTAGTGTACGAAGATTTACCTGTGTTCAGCAAGTAAGTGGCAAGCAAAGTTAAGGTAAGTAAATTCAATTTTTTTATTTTGAAGCTGTGAGACTTTGCTCGTTTGTTTATTGCAATGGGGTGTGTAAATCTGGTCTTTCCTTCAGAAAACTAAATTCGAATGAGATACTTCATCAAACACAAGGGGATTAAATGCGGCTTTTCCTTACTAAATTTTTTCAGTTTTTGTTGTGCAAGAACGACTACAAATGATCCGGAAAAGACTTACCGAAAACATCTATGTAGCAGTGCTAAAAACTTTGGTCGCGTCATCAGTACAAACAAATTGTTTAAGAGAATTCAGATATTAAATGGATGAAAGTTCTATCGATTAATTCAAATGTAACCAAATACGTCACATTTTTACTTTTTAGGTACTTTTTGTGAAGGACTAAAATTAATTTCAGACGGTTTTTAGGCCGCTTGTGGACCAATTTAAAAACACTTTTGCTTATACAAATTGCCTTCGAAAGCAATATTTTTCTGTCAACAAAGTGATTTGAGAGAGAGACACAAAAGAGAGGATTAATATGATATTTATCGGTTGAGGTAGTGACCGACATCTTTGCTTAAAAGTACTGCCCAGCCGGGAAAAGTACATTGGCCAAAAAGTGCCGCCTGACGAGACAATAGGCTGATTTAGCAACAGGACGGGAACGTCAGATGACGACGGGGGAGCGAGCGGAATAGTCGGGATTCTGTTCTAATTTGACCATATTTGGGTATTTGCACTGCGCGCGCTGTCGTCAAGTGAGGTTCCCGTTGTCTTGCTAAATCAGCCTAATTACTAGTGCTAGAACGGTTTGTTGTTGGGAACATTGGCTGACACTGGTCTCTTAGTAACGAGGTTGTTGCTAGGGGAAATCTATCTTTCGTAATCGGTTTGTCGCAGCAAATGGCCGAAATTACGACGGAGTAAATGATGGCGTCGATATCTGAACTATGTTTGTTGTTGTATGGCGAATCGTTTGTAGACAGTAGAATTGGCTATAGATAAAAGAAAGGGAAGGTCGAGTTGATGAATTTTCATTTGGGAGTTGGTTTCAAAATTGCTGGCGAACAGGATCTAAACAGGGGAACACAGGAATCATGATTTTCAAAACAATTGTTCATCACATAAGGAAAAGGCATTTTTGCTTAGTCAAGGTTGGTAAAGTTTGGTAGTAGTTTTGTCATTAGGTGTGTTGTTTTGGTCACATCGGGATATATGTATTAATCATGGCACAAGGGGTTGAAGAGTTATCGGTACTTTTGTTGACAACTTGAAGTCATTTCGTACAGAAAAAGACCATAGCGACCAGGCCCAAGATGCACTTTCTATTCTTTGATGATATCATATTAATATGTAAAAAGATTCTCAAGTAACTTTGACAAAGTGTGCACTGTTGCGGGAACTAAACGTAAATTATTTATTGATGGTTCGTTGTCTACTTTAAATCAAACACGCATAAACAGAAGAAATCAACGCAAAAATGGAAAAATTATGAAATCTTGTGGATATTACGCCATGGGCCAGCATTTGTCTGCTTCAATTCAAAAACACAAAAGCACAACAAATCAACGCAAAACAGGAAAAATTATGAAATCTTGTGGATACTACGCCATGGGCAAACATTAGTCTGCTTCAAACCAAAAACACAAAAACACAGCACATCAACGCAAAAAAGGAAAATTATGAAATCTTGTGGATATTACGGTATGGGCCAACACTTGTTGCTGAAAGAGAAAGTAATCAAGTGATTAAAAAGGGCTTATTTAATTGGTGATTATTTCCTTTATTGTCATGACGTTACTGTGTGATTTAGAGATGACAGTGTTGGGAAAAATTAGATGCCCAACAGTGTTTGGGTTCAAAGGGTTAATTAGCACAGAACTTCTATTCTTGGTCATTATTTGAAAATTTATGTATTATATTTTGTGTTGACACTAGTGCTCCTGCCATTGTTTTGAAGTATAAATTGTAGGTACTAAAAAACTTTTAACATAAATACAAATTTTTACTGTAATTTTTGCAATCATTTGCTAGGTGTTAACTTGATCCTTTTTCAGAAAGTACAACTATTTAAATTTCTGATTTGAAAAAACTCTTAGTGACTTGTCAAGAAAAGTAACAAAAAGTTTGTTGTGTGACCTCAGGTGTGATGAGGTCATGTTTCAAAAGAAAAGGGAATAAAATAACGTTGATTTAAAATTTTGACTTAGTCTTTAAAATGGATGATGTGATGTGTTCAAATTGTAACAATTCCTGTCATAGCTTAACACTGAGGCATGCAACATGTGATGATTTCATGAATCAATTGTTTGCTTTTTCTTTACATATGAACTTGAGGCTTGTCTAGTGTGACTAATATGTTATTTCCTTCAAAGTGACAGCCAGTTTTGACAGGTTATATCGATTAACAAGATAACATTTTAATTAAAACAAACATGAAGCAGAATGTTACAACTTTAGTTGTCTTCAGCTTCATTTGCCGCCACCACCACTGCAGATACCTTCGCAAGGTTTGATCTGGCAATCTGTGAAATAGTAAGTCATTGACAAAGGAGTGCATCAGAAGGAGTAAATGATACATAAAACAGGCATTAAAATTTCACAAAAAGTTATGATTAGTGGTCTAGTATGTTAAAGGCAAATTTTTTGTAAGTGTTATAACTATCAATGGTGATTGCTTTTACTTTACTTTAATCAAATTTCGGATTTGACAAATCTGAGGTAGGCTTAAAACACAATACAAGACTCTTTAAAAATAAGCCACCTATTAACACTAGAGCAGACCACAACACTGGGAGCTACATTACCTACTCTTTGTGATAAGTGTGTGGGTTCTTCAATGTCCCCTACTAACCAATACTGAGAAGATGCAGGACACAGGGCCTACAGCTTATCGTTCTTATCCGAGAAAACTAGAATGTCTTAGTGCTTGCAGATGTCATAGCAAAGGTAGCACATTCTCCTCAGTTATTTTAAGACCCTGAGTGTGGGTCCAGTCTAGGTCATGAACCCCGACCTCTCACACAGTCCAGTGCTCATGCACATACGCTAACCACGTGGCAGTTTTCATGTGTAATTGTAGTTGTGATTGAATTTAATTGTAAACTACACAAGTCAAAACTTACTGTTTTACAGACGTCTAACATATGGTTAAAGTACAATCTGTTCTGTAGTGAGTTCTGTGAAATATAGGGGTAATTTGTCACTAAAATGATGTGATCCACCTTAAATCATATTCCTGAAGTTAATAAGATGTAAAGAAGGAACTTTTTCTTAGATTTCATTTGTAATGTCAATGTATAATCTTTAAACAAAGAATGATCAAATAAATACATGATTAAGGTGTTAAACTGCCCTGAATTAGGTTTTCAGTGTACCAAAAGTTGACTTAACGTTTCTAAGGAATTTTGTTAAGATCAGTGTACCACAGGTTGTGAAATGAGTTAGGCATTAATGTCATAGATTGGAACATTTTGATTTGATGTATTTGATTGACTATCATTACAAATATAATGCTACAAGCATGGTGAAGTTCTAAGGTTTGGATAAATACTATTAATAGTAATAATAAAGGACAAATATTCATTGTATTTTCTATTTGAAATGTTTGAAAGTGTTACCATTATTTAAATTTATTGGCAATGTTCAATTCAAGGAATGAATTTTAAAAAATTTCACTTACTGTGGCTGGTGACCTTTGCAACTGATTTTGAATTTTTTTTAGCTGGTTATCAATGGTACATAAATTTTTAACCATGGTGATGAGTGACTTTTTCATTTTCTCAAAATGATCTAGCAATGAATTGAAAGAATTTGATAAGTTATATGTATTTTGTTAGTTGTATTTATTTTGTTAATAGACAAGTACAACATTTTGTTGAAGGAAGCATTAAAAAGTATAGGGTAATCTATGAACAAGCTATTTTTATAAAAATTTTCAGTCACATGACAAAAGAGACCTCAAAGAGATGTATTCATCTAATATATATATATATATATATGTTTTTCACATCAAACAAAAAAATTGTATATTTTGAATTCTTTGAAGAGAAATTTTTTTGAAAATATTGAAATGTGCATGGTTTTTTAACAAGTTACTTTTTAATTGAATTGCTTAGTCAGTGATAGTATAATGGCTAATAAGTTAACATTGGTGAGATGTAACATTTTTGTTGTTATTTTGATGCAGTTAGTCTTATTTTATATAGAACAAATGTTTAAGTAAGAATTCACTTACCTTGTTGTAACATTCTGTAGCGCCTATGGCGTATGGCATCTAAAATGTTTGGACAGAAATATTTTCACAAACAAGTAAAATAGTTACTATTAAGAACATAAATCATACTCTCAAAGGAACTGAACTGTCTTGTAACAGTATTATTTAGGTACTGTAAAGATGACATAGCAGTAATTTAAAAGTATTTTATAACTATTCTTACGTCGTAACTGTGCATTTCTTGTCCTGATTGGTTGTGAAACATGTCCTGCCAAAAGAAAAAAATACATTTGCATTCAAGTCTGGTATTCAAACTCAAGTTTCTTTTCAACACAAGTTTCAACAAAGACTTAATTTGCAGATTTTTTTAGATGATTGGTTTGCTCTGATTGAGTTGAAGGAATACAGTTTGTTATAAGTTTGATCCTTTTTATGTGTATCTGTTGTGGCAAGGATTGTTTCAGGATATTCATGGTGTCACTTATGACTGAATAGATGTTTTACATTATGTGCAAGTTAGGAACTATAAATTCAAATGTATGCTATGCTAGGATCGATAACAAGTGATTGCATTTCATAGGCTGGGTATGGTATATAAATATGTATCAGTCAATTTGGAGCTTCAACATCCTGCTATGACAGCACCCCTTTCAGGCATTTTGAAGTTTTGAATATTAGTTTGTTCCTGGTGGCAAAGTTTTGTGAAAATTTACAACTCAAAATTCTCCAACCATTACCAACCAACCAAGATTTTTAATGTCTTGTGTCAGATAGAGGACAAACAGAAAGACTGCTTAAAACAGTTTTAGTAGTAGGTTAAACTTTGTAATTTGTTTGTGATGTATATATGTATTTACGAGCAATGTGATTGGCTCTTGGGCTGCTCTGGTGACTATTTGTTAGATATATATCATTTGTAACAGCTTGATGTTCTGAAAAGAAAAAAATAAAATAAAACAAAACATACAGCTAGGTTGTCAGTGAAATCATTAGCAAGCATATTTGTCGCATATCATGTAATTTATTATTAATGCGTTGATCAGTAGACAATAAATGTTTACATACAATTTACTCTAAGAAAAAATTGGTTTTGTAAGTATTTGACATGCACCAATTATATTATGCATTGTTGATTGCAGTGTTTGGAATTTTTTGGTGTCTTGTGTCAGATAGATGACATTAAAAAAGGCTGCTTAAAACAGTTTCAGTAGTAGGTTAAACTTTGTAATTTGTTTGGGATGTATATATGTACTTACGAGCAATGTGATAAGCTGTTGCACTGCTCTGATCACTATCTATAAAATATATATCATTTGTAACAGCTTGATGTTCTGAAAACAAAAAATAAAATAAAACAAATCTTACAGCTAGGTTGTCAGTAAAATCATTCACAAGCATATTTGTCGCATATCATTATTTATTATTGATGCGTTGATCAGTAGATAATAAATGTTTACATACAATTTACTCTAAGAAAAAAATTGGTTTTATAACTAGTTGACATGCACCAATTATATAATGGATTGTTGATTGCAGTGTTTGCAATTTTTTGGTGTCTTGTGTCAGATAGAGGACAAACAAAAAAACTGCTTAAAACAGGTTCAGCAGTAGGTTGAACTTTGTAATTTGTTTGAGATGTATATATGTACTTACGTGCGATGTTATTAGCTGTTGAGTTATTCTGGTTACTGACTATTAACTCTACATCGTTTGTAACAGCTCGATGTTCTGAAAAGAAAAAAATAAAATAAAACAAAACATACAACTAGGTTGTCAGTGAAATCATTAGCTTACAGATTTGTCACATATCATGTAATTCATTACTGATGAATTGATAAGTAGACAATATATGTTTACATACAATTTACTCTAAGAAAATATTGGGTTTTCTAAGTAGTTGAAATGCACCAATTATATTATGAATTGTTGATCGCAGTGTTTGAAATTTTTTGGCGTCGTGTGTCAGATAGAGGATAAACAAAAAGACTGCTTAAAACAGGTTCAGTTGTAGGTCGTAGTTGTAGTTAAGAAACCTTATTTACCGTTCTTGTAGAATTCCTTGATGAATTCCACCATTGTCAGACGAAACGGATGGGAGATAAATGAAAGTTTTACTTCCTCAGTTCTTACAGTGATCGTCATTTAAGTTTGTTCCGTAAAAAAAAATTGCCTTTGAGGTCAAGTCACATTGAACTAGCTCGCAGTAAAATTAGGCTTACGCTGTCGTAATCAATGGCTTTATACCGTACTTATTACCGTATAGCAGTGAAAAATACGCGTTTCCCTATTAATTCACTCAAGGGCGAGGTTATCTAGCTTGGCAAGTCGACCGGTGAGATAACATCCCCATTTAGTCCCATGATATCCTTGTTAAGTGTTTTAGAAACTTTGTCTTCCCTTGGTTTGCACGCGAAAAAAAAAAAAAAAAAAAGAAAGAAAGAATTCTAAACGAAATTTTAAAATCCTCCCTATCACAACAGCGCAACGGACATAACCCTTCCCATGTACTGTACGTGTATCAGTTGTATTGTGTCCTCATGCTGATGCTGTACAAGTGACCAAGCGTCTAGAAATCCCTCAATTTATTCTAAAGTCAAGATGACACAGCTCTCTTGTTCCTTCGGAACTAATTGTAAAACCCAATGTTATTTTTCTTGCGCTGCCCAAGAGGGCAAACTACTTCACACCTTTAAATCCGTGGGTGTACGGTATAGAAGAACATTTAAGACAGCAATGTGTTCCAAATGTGCGTTTCGTCCGAGAAGCAGCTTATTATAGCTACAATTGGCCGTTTTGGAGATTACTAGGGCCGCAACTTCACGATGTGGTTCAAATATCGTGCACAAGTTGGTACGAGATGCAGACCTTGGTGATCGTAATTGCCAGTATCGTTCTCATGAAAATTGGAGACGTTAAATTGAGAGAGACCTAAATCTGAAGATGGCAGAAGAAATCAAAGCTGGTGGAGGGTCTTCCTAGTGGCAAGGTGACTGTCAACCTAATAGAACGCGTACTGTAACTGTTGTCTTTTTGTCAACTGATGTTTAAGGAAGAAGGACGCTTCTCTGAACATCAATTTTCCTAACTGGTGAGTACTGACTGTCATGAACTTTGTATCATATGATTGCAAGGGATACGCAGATACTGACTTTGCAACTGCGACAAGTTTATGACGTAGACTCACTGGCACACTTTGGTGCACCTCAGGGCCTTACTAAGGTCATCAGACTAGAAATCTTTCACAAAGTATTGAGGAGGTCCCCCTCTGTAAGTACGAGTAACGATGAAGACATTGATGATTTAGCTTCAGAGGTTGAAACTGACCAAACAAGGCTCGAGATAAGGACTAAGACTGCAGGATAGGGGTGCAGCTGTTATTAGGTTTCGAAAAATACAACTCTTTGCATCTCGCTTTTCGTTCAAGTTATTCTCATTACCCTCGAAATCAAGTGGTTTTGTCTTCGAATATTTTTATTTAAGAGGAAGCCTACTGGTCAAAATATTGCTGGCTTACTCTTTAGGTCTCGCAGTCAACGCCGACGACACTTTTATCGACTGACGTAGATTAACATGTGATAAAAAAAGACAGTGTACTATCCAAGAAAAGAAATACAAACAGAGATCTGCAGAATATTCTGAAATTGTCATCTAGCAGACACCATGACCAACGCGCTCGAATGAATTCTGTAAAAAATGTTCGGGTCACGACAAAGGTGTTACTTTGGCGGACTTTTGCATGGAGATGTTTGATGACGGTAAGTGACAACGACAACACTATTTTATTAATGGGATAACGAGAAAGAAACTGTAATGTTGCGTCGATGGGAAAATATAACAGGGTGATTAACTATTAACAACTGAGATGATAAACGTAAATTGGCCACCGCAAAGAGTTTTAAGACTGACGTTTCGACTGTTAGCCCTTCTTCAGGGCGAAAACGCACTGATAAAAACACTCTCTTACATAAAACACTTACTTTTATTTGCAGAACAGTTTTATAATTTAACAGAGCTACCGATATTTCTTCTCCAGCGACAGCGCAGAATTCCTCGTCTGTAAAAGCGGAAGATGTCACACACGAAAGGTGCTATTTCGACCAACACGTTGCTCGTAACTTTAAATCATCAAAAATGGGCGATAAGGACAACAGACTATCAGATCATTGACTAATTAATGTTTTCTGCCGTACGAAAGCCATATTTGCTGATTTTGGCAAATCTCCAAAGTAACAAACCACAGAAGAAAAAAACGTTACGACTTTCCATGAACATTTGCCTACACACATCTCGCTTTTAAACGTGAAGTTTTTTACTCCTATAAAAAATCTCGCAGTTTTTCACACTTTTAACTTTGTTGATTAATGATGTTGTATAGCGAACTATAAAATGCTGGATTAATTGGCCAAGCAACCGCCTAGACCCAGAATTGCGTGACAGGTGTACTTCAGGGAACCTTGTCACAGCAGCAGATTTTAAAAGGCATTCGAGACAAAAATATGGCAGACCCCCAAGATATTTTTTAGATGGTTTTCACAGATGAAATGATAGATTATAAAGGCGACTTAAAATTGGTGTTGTAACTGTCTGGCAAGGGGAGCTATTTAACTCCAAGGTTATCAAATATTTGGATTTATCAAAAAGTCTAAAAATAAACTGAGTAATCTATTTGCTTTTGCTCACTGACAAGCCGTCAATCTAATTGAGTTATACTTGCGTCAGAGCATCAGAGTAAGGGCTTAAATACCATCGCAGTGACAACTCCACACGTTTTACTTGTTTTTAAGTGATTTTTTTTGTGAAAACCAAGAGAAACCGGAGGGTGGTCTATCTCTCCCTGGAAATAACCAAAACACAAACCAGTTTGTCTGTTTGAGTTTTGGGGTAGATCCTTTAACCTGGCAAACTGTCATTGAAATCGGTGGGATAAAGTGTCGCACGACTGCTTGGTGCTCTTGCTCTCTGCTTCTGGTGTTAGAAGCATGCGCTTTCATTTGCCGCTGTCCTCGCGCGTTTGAGGAACGTTTTGGAATTCCGGGTGAATGGTTTTGGTTGAAAAACGACCGGACCGTCGTTGATGTGAACCAACCGGTTTAATGCACTTCAAGGTAAATGAAATGTCTGAAAAATGAGTACTACTCTTTCAAGCATTGTTCAGTAAAAGCTGGCTTAAATTCATCTCGACAGCTTACTTCAAGGATTCGTTTCCAAGTTCGCTGGCATGTTACACATGTTCCACTTCAGGCTTAAATTCAAACCTGTTAATGTAACATTTCCTTGTTGAACTTCGACAGAAAGTTTCCTAAAAAGGGCAATGTTTTCTGCTTTGGTTTGAGCTTGTATCTCCACGATAAATACAAACAAATGGAAACTGTAAAATCAAAGGTTTTTCCGCGTAGTGTTATTATTGTTCCCATTGTTTACGTACTCTCACACCTTACAACTATAAACACTCAATTCTCCGCTGTGGCTTTTCGTACGTGATCCTTCTGAATGTGCGTACTTAGGTACAGGTTGTTACTTTCAGTGTATTTTTATAACGTTTAGAACGCAGTACCTTTGTGATCTAAAAATGCTTCGAGTTTGTCGTTTAGAACTTCTTTAGCTCGCTTTTCTCGCCGCTTACAGTACTCATCACTTAAATGACTAGTGCCAATGCAGAGACATTTCACGAACGTGTTCTGTTCTTAAATGTTGTTCAAGTCGAGGTGTGATAGCAACGATTTTAACCAAGTTGCGAGATGGAACTATTGGCTAAACTAGTGAAATAGACACGCAGAAAATACGAAGAGCAAATAGCGTCCAAATCTCTGAAAACTTTTACATTCTCAAAGGGAAATAAAGGCAGTAATACTCACACGTTCGCCAATCTTAAAATATAGTTGTTTTTTTCTTCATGAATTTGTGTTGTTACTCGTTTTGTATCAAGTAAGAAGAGAAAAGGAAATTCGACAAAGAAAGTGATCTTACCTTGCTTGTTTTCCGGCTCTGATTTAACTCTGAATTCTAAGAGTAAACAACAAATGCACACCTTTACCAGTGACGCAACAACTCGATTCCTTATAAAAAGATTCTTCGTTAACAAAATATGACAACAATAAATTCGACAACTGCAATGTTTTTTAAAGGAATTATGATTTTAGCTATATTCTTAATTTGGAAGGGTATATCGTGAACAGATTGAAAGGTATTTGCTGTTAAAACTAATTGCGCAGTTTTTGTCACCTTCTCCTTTTCACCAAAAGATACGTTATTAGGCATTAATTTTGTAGTAGGAACATCTAGCTTCGTTATTCACAAAATTATTTGTACTTACGATAAATTGTGTTTAACTTATCATAGCTTACCCATTCTCGCTAATCACTTTTTCCACCAATATACTCCGGTCAATGGTCCAAAAGAATATGGGTGAAGGCGGAGCATACACGTTTCTGGGTACAGTATTTATAATGTTTTTGCACCAATCAGATGAAGTTTACCCATTCTTTCCTTCTTATTCATTGGTCAATACATATATTAATTGACATTAAAAATAAAAATGATTTCTATTGGTTGTCTTCAGCTCAATAATTGACGAGGGCTGATTAAAATAAAAGATAAAAGTGCTCTGTGAGTAAACTCGTAAATTGACACATGATTTTTTGGACTATGTTTTATTGATATCTGGTTTAGGGAATTTTGTCGTTGATTGTCATATCTAGAGAACGAGCAGTAGTTCAGTGTTCGCAGCAAAAAACAAAGTAACGTTGGGATAAGAAGGCATTACAATTGAAATGATCATGTTATTACATTTGACAAGGGTGGACGATGTCATGTGTTTTAAACGTATATCAATTCTGTTTCTGGTTCAAAAGAAAAGGTTGGAAGTAAATATGGGTGAAAAGTGAAATTAACTGTCTATCATTGTAAATATTAGAAAACCAAGGCAATACTGTCTTAATGAAAACATTAACGATTCTCTCTTTAGCAAATGAGACAAACGGCAACGAGTTTTGAGTGGTATAATTAAGCCACGACTGCCACCGTCATTTTGGATCTCCGCCTGGGTAGATTTTAGTCACGTGCTAGGCAACGTATAATCAAGAACAAGATAGACCTTCATTTCAGGCCTATTTATCAATTTTTTGGTGTATAACTTTCGCATTTTTGAACGTAATATTTATTTTGAATCTTCAAATTGTCATGACACTTAAAAGAAAATTGTTCTTTTAAAAATTCACTGAAAATCGGTAGCTAAAATTGTTTGTTTAGGTGTTATATGATTTTCGAGATAACTTGTAATTTCGTCAGTCGCCGGCATCTCATGTTGCTTCACACCGGAAAAACACACGATACGAAACGTAATGATCGATTTTGTCCTCAACCTCACCCCATAACCGGAAAAGCTTTTGAACATCTGTAAACTCCGACCGCTTCGCAGTAAGTGATATTTTCAATAAATCTTCGGATTGTTTTCAAGTTCAAGGATCGTAAATTACAATTTTATGAAAAACGAAGGTTGTTCTGTTATTTCAGTGTGAATCCTTGCATGCCTGCCAGTCGCTGGCGCCGCTTGTTGAAACTAAAACGAAAAAAAATTACTATCATTTTGGCTTCTTTTTCACCCCACCACTATTCTTACCAACAAAGGGCGCCATTTCGTTTGTTTATTACTCGCCAAAAACTATCAAATGCACTCAAAAGCTTAAAATCGAAAAAAAGTTTACAGGAATCGACCAATCGAGCGAGCGAGCGAGCATGCGCGCAATTCACGAGTTTAAATAAGAGCACAATATTTCGTAAATCATTTTATTTAATCAAACAGTGAATTCTACTTTGTTACAAGTTTCCATCTAATTGTACTCAGAAACACTTTTGCAATATAATCGGAAGACTTCCCTATCCAACGCGACTGGTATTAATTTTTGCTATTCTACTCGTGTGAAATATGCTCATTGTAAAATTACTTTCCGAGTGAACAGATCAGGAGACATTGTTTGATTCGTAAAAAACTAACCATAAAACTTTTGGAAAATTAATACAAGAGGAACGGGAAAAGCATCGAAAGAATTTTAAACACATATCAGTGTGCAGTTCCCGCGGTCCACTAGTCATGACCTCGACCCAGACATGCTTAGTTTATGAGCGTTTCATCAAATGGCCACTTGGTGTTGAAATTTCGTTTCAACTGAAATTTAACCTCCTCTTATGCAACAGAAGGGCGTGCACCAGACAACTACTGGAAAAAATTAAACAGAGTTTTTCTCTGTTTTTTTTTTTCGAGTTACAACAAGAAAATCGTAATTCATCAACAAACACGAGTCGTCTAATCTTCTTTCATTTTAAATACCAGTCCACAATTCCAATTTACGTACTGGGAAAATGAAAAAAGATCCGTGCAAATACAGGGGCCTTTTCTTGGAAACTTCCTGTAACTTAACACGTCGAAGTGACCATATTTTATAAAATCACAATTATAAGAACAGAAAAGCAGCTTATTGCACCCTAACCAGTCCATTTTGTTTCTGTAGCTAATAGTTTTGCTGTACACTTTTCAAAACTTTTGTAAAGTCCGTTTTAAATATAACTACAACAACTTTGCCAGCCTGTTAGGTTACTGGGACCTTCAAGAATTAGACCCCGAAACGGGAGAGCTTTTTCCGCACCCAATCGTATTAACCCGTCCAACCTCTTACTATTGCAGAAGACCATGATCTGCTTTTGCTATAATTTTTTTACGTGATTGCGCATGTAGGGTTTAACAGGCTATTGGCTAATTTTTTATGTCTATCGTTTATTTCTTTTGTTTCCTTTTAAACATTTCTATGGACCATTTAATTTATTTTCTTACTTTTACGTGACATAGATCTTATTCGTATCATTTCTTATAAAAATTTGTTCTGAAAATTGGCGCACCGTTGGCCAAAAAGTGACACGCGCAAGCTTGCCTCATTCAACCATTTATTTTTCTTGGAAAACTGTATTCACCCACATGGCCTTCACAACAAGCGTAGCCTTTTTTCGCCTTTGTCAGTTGCACACGGAACAGCAAAGCAAGCTTAAACCGCAAATCACACGCGAGGAAGGTGCATTACACTGTTTTACGCTTCTCTCCTCGCACGTGACTCGCACTGCGCGCTCGCCTCGCATTTGTCTCTGTTCGACTAGAAAACTCTACAAAAAACATTCACCTTTTCTGTAACCTACCAATAATCATGAAAAATATAATTTTTTTTTCTGACTTATCTAAAATTTCAATCAGTTGTCTTTTATCTCTCACGCCTCAATACAACTCCTGTACAATGCGTGCGTTATAATTGGTCTATTTGACATATCGTATTTTACAGTTACTTTGTTTGACTGGAGACCTTTTTCTTTAATTTGATACCAGACATGTTACAAATTTCTTTTAAAATCTTTTTCTGTCTTTTTCTGTAAGTTACAGAACCTGGCTTCTTTTTTTCAGGTTTATGGCCTAACTATCAGCAATAAGGTTGTTACGCACGGACCAAGAAGACCACTTCAACCCTTTAACCCGTAAGACTGACTATCGTGTAATTGCTCCTTACAATATCACTCTTGAATCACACATAAAGGTTACGAGAATAAAAGAAATCATCACCAACTAACGTACTTCTTGATTGTTAGACAAATTCTACTACTGACAACAGTATGGAGAATATGCATACAATGTAAAAAGTTAATACGATTTGTAGATGTGTGACATCTTCATTCGATTTTTTTCAAATTAAAGATTTGGTCTTTTGCTCTAAACAACTACTGACAATCATGCATTAATTAACTGCGCTCGATCTAGTTTAAAAATGCATTATTTGCCCACCCGCAACACAATTGAATACCGGGCGGGAGGAGTACAGCTTCGTAATATGGTACTCACGACATGCCGCTGAATGGAACTTTATTTTCAAAACTTTATCACATAGTGGACATGCATTTTCAATAGACTTTCTCTAACGGCATATAAAGAAATCGACTAACTGGACATTGCGACAATGACAATTGCCCAACACTGCTGGGTTTATAATTGGCCACAAAATATACTATAATGGCGTAAGGGTTCTGAAATGCAAGCAACACACAATTAGCAAAAAGGTTCCAAAGTGCCCTCTCCTTTCTCTCACCTTTGAAAGCATTTTACAACAACTGAATGATGGCGTGGCTCACAATTCTAATCTGTACTAGCTCATTTGGGTCGATCGGATAATTACAAACCAAAGCTAGTGAACTTACGGGACTCCTTGAAATGGATACGACTAGTTACCAAGTCGAACATGAACTTCAACCTCTGAAATCGGATTCCTTTCACACAAAAGCGTTCCTGGCGTCGAACGAAATAACACAATTCTTTTTGAACATCTTTATGAACAAATTTTTGCAGTATTATTATTTCATCTGTGAAACTTTAAACTCCAGTCAATCTAATAGACAACTTCAACTAAAACGCATTAACACCATTTTTTATAGTTCCATGCATGTTGTACTAAATTATATTGTAATTCAAATAAAATCACTTCATTACGATCAAAAGTTTAATAACGTTTAAAACAATCAAACATACATCTATTCACAGTATCATTACTCTTAGTAATCTTTATCAATATTATATTGAAATTATTAACACTGTTGCAAAAACTAATATTCCCTTAATGTTTGACTTTATCATTATATGCGTCATTAATTAAAACATAGTCATCTTAAAATAATTGGTGACTCTTTTAATTAATTTTTCATATTCATATCAACTCTTAACTAATGCATATCTTGGACAAAAAGTGATTTCTTTTTTTCACATTAGGTCAATGTCATGATCTTTGAATAGTTTTAACTCAATTATCATCCATTTTCATGTCACTAAAAAAGCTGTCTTGATGTGACCATTAATTACTGTCAAGTCACTTCCAATTACTTTTAACGTGTTTTTAATATCCTGTACATGTTTACTTCCAGTACACCTTCACATCATACAAGTTCATAAATATTTAACCCTGAGATATTACAAATCCTCTCATCCATTATTTTCATGTTGTCTAGAAAACATCACGAGGCTTGAACTGATACTTCTAACCTGTGCTCAATCAACATTCTTCACTATCCCTAAAACAAAAAGAAAAAGGAAAAGTGTCTCACAAGATAAACCGATCACTACAAACAAACTGACTTAACCCTTATACCCATAACACTAATAACCATCTAATTTCTTCAGTACCTATAATTTTCGCTGACAATATAATTTGCAATTACATATTGTACTTGCCAAATTACACCAGCTCTGAAAGCTACTAATATTACTTACCATTCAAAAACATCATACTGCTATGCATATATCATCTTCTTAAATTACTTCAATGGCACATTGCTCAACCAGTATCACTCCCAATGACACACTTTATCCTGAAAAAAATCAAACAATAATACATAAAAACCTTTTGTCTTTTTATTGTCACATCCTTGATGATAATCACAGAATAGTATATGCATCATACATCTATTGGTAATTGTGAAAAGCAGCTCTTTGAGAAACCCTATCAATTGGCTGTCGGCCAGAAAATAACCATTAGGTTATCAATTAGCAAAAGACCCATGATTCCTTTCCGTCTTGAAATGACCTGTCACTTATCACCTGATGACAACCTTTTCTGAAATAGGTGTATACCTTCGAGCGTTCTAATCTGTTTTATAAGAATCCGTTTAGAACTTTTTCCGCCCAAAAATATTCGTAGAAGAGACGTACGCGCTCGATTGTCTTCGTTTCTGTCGTTTGCCTTTGTGGTTTTTCTTTCTGTTTATATCTTTCAGCCATGGCGAGAATGCCGAAGTTTAGACGTTTCAGCAATGGGGATTTGGTGCTTAACTACACTAGAGAAGCGAACGAGGTTTTCAAGAGGAATTCGGAGCAGCAGGACCAGGTCATTAGTAAACCTCCCGAAGAGGTAGGCTTAAACAATTTAGAATTGTTAGATTAAAATTTCAAAAAGCCAATTGTTAAGGTCCTAACCGACACGGCTTATCGCTTTTGTTTTGTTTAATAAAACATCAATTAAGACCGACTGCTTCATTGCGCTCTTAATTATATACTCTGAGGACTTAAACACAAACAAAACAATTAAAAGTTTAAGACCGATTTGTTCTTACCGATATTGAAGCGGCGAGTCGAAAGGTCAGGTCATTTAAATATACGGGTCAGGTCAAGTTTAGGTTATATTCCAGAGGTCGCCTGATAAAGAAAAAAATAAAAAAACAAGCTAACAGTGACAAATAGCCCGAATTATTCATGCATAATGGTATTTTCGATCCGATCCACGAAAAATCGTTTGTTGGTTTATTTAACTGTAACCTCGTGATATTAGCCTTGTATATTAGCCCTGTGTGTATCGAAGCCGCTAAGACGGACTCTTGTCTTGTTTTGCGACGATTACAGTAAAACTGAATTTCTTGTGGCTTATAAATTTTGGTGATAATAAAACTTAGCGATGTTACAATCAGACGTTATTAAAAACCTATTCTACACTAAGATACTCGATTAAGAAACGAATTCTTATTTAGTTCACAGTTATGACTTAATAAAAAATTCTTGTTCATTTTGTGATGATAGTTTCTTCGTATTCCTTTGGTTTTAGAAAGACTAAATCTAAACCTAATCTTTATTATCACTGTACTATTACGTTCAGGTCAAAAAACTTGCTATTGAAGCTGTTAAGAAGAGAAAAGGGGATGTTCAAAATGAACTTGATGTTCAAGGAGAGTACTTGCTCCAGTTTGGAAAATATCGTGGCCAGTCCTTCAGGTGGATGCTGGAAAACGCTCTTGGCTACATTGGTTGGTTTGTTGACAACATTCGCAATGAAAAAGTGACCAACTCTCCTATAAGTCAAAACAAAGCTGCCTTAAAGAAGTATGTGGAATCTTTTCAAGAGGGTCGTGATGTTGTGGCCCTGAAGAGAAAGCAGAGGGAGGATAAAGAGGCCAAAAAGCAACACAATTCCCCACAACCAAGCCAAAACTCTGCATCAAAACAAGTTGTCTCCCCCCTGGCAGCTGGTCTGGCATCTGGGCACATAAGCACCGAGAAATATTTGTCTCGGGTTGCATCAACCACAGGTGTTGAAAAGTTCAAACCTACCATCCCTGTATCAGTGAGAAAAAGAAAACCAAAGACACCCTTTGCCACTGTGACATCTACATCAATTACTCAAGATGTAGATGATGAGGAGCTTTGTGCCTTTGCTGACCAAGTAGAGGAGAATTTAGGTAATATTTCAAATTTTAGGTATTACTAACTGTTTCTGTTTGAAGATGTGTTCTGAAATAATGTTCTGCATTTTCATTGTAGTCCAACCAACCAGTGAGCCAAATATAAGTCAGCAGCCTACACCAGATGCATCTCAATCAATACAAACACCTGAACTAGAAGAGCCTGTGCCACTAGTACCAGAAGTAGTTGAAATGCCTGAGGCTCAGCCAGAGCAAGTACTAACAGCTTCATTAGCCCTCCCCAGCAGTGTTAGGAATGAAGGTACAAGTTTTTGTATCAAATGTTATTAATATTTCACTCTTTTAATGATGAAAGTATGTTATTCTTCAGAACACCCCCTACTCCCAGATGGATGGCTTAAGACATCACCTAAAGCTGACCACCTGTGGGTGTCTCAGGCCTTATTTACAATGAACAATAAGGGAAAAGCAAAGTTGGACTTTAGCAGGTGAACCGACATATTGATTGTTATTTTTTCAATGCAATAAATGTTAGAGACCAATTTAAGAACTCTTTATCATTAGCCATTACAATATTACTGTACATATGAAAATATATATTTTTAATTATATGTGACTATTTATTTCTTTTATTATTAGTATTTCTTACTATTCTTTACTACTTTTTGTTATTGTATATTGATATACTTTATGTTATATACAAGCTTACTATTACAGTCTTTTCTAACTACAGTGTATTTACTCTTCATTAGGGTCAACAAGTTATGGTGGGATCCCCCTCAGCCATCTCTTATAAGCACACAACCACCTCGACTTGACAGATACTTTGCGCAACGGCTGCTACTTTGGATGCCACACAAGCTTTGGAAAGTCACTCTGTATTGCCCACACAAAGGCTGCAACAGGAAACTACTCACCAGTGCTGGGATATACAGTACTGTGAGGCAAGTTATAGACACTGACAGCAACTATAACCTTGCTGCAGAGTACTTAGAGTGTAGGCATTGCAAGAGAAAGGTTATCAGCTGGAGCCCTGAGATTATAAAACAACTGGATACTGGCCATCAACTTCAGTTCCCAGTTTTGTTAACCTACCAGTATGCTTGTGATGTCCGAGTTATCAGACTGTTGAGAAACAGGGGCCTTGGCAACAGCTCAACGCAATTACAAAAGAAGCTTACTGAAGAGCACAGTGAAAAGTGGCTCCAAAAATCAGCCCAGTATCTGACTGACTGCAAATACTTTGCCAATGCATTCAAAAGTGGGCTCACTGGTCCCCTTAACTTTCAAGAGCCTCCAGAATTTGTACCAGTGCCAAAGTACAGGTGGCTGCTCACAGTGTATGCCCTAGACATCATGGCCAGAATGGACTATGTTAAAGCATCCATCACCTCTGTCTATGGAAGAATATTGAAAATGGACTCTACGAAGAAAATTGTGAGAAAACTTGCAGGAGGTAGTGCTGGTACTGCTTCCTGGGCCACTAATGTCGGAAATGAAATTGGACAAGTGCTCACGTCAGTGATGACTGTCAATGAAGGAACTGGGTTGGAAAACATGGCAAATGGACTAATGAGAAGATATTCTTTAGCTGGTGTCTCACCTCCTGAGGTCCTTTATGTTGACAGAGATTGTTGTTCCACTGGCAAGGCTAAGAAGCTATTCTCACTCTGGGACAATTTAGTGATCCGCCTTGATATTTGGCACTTTATGAGAAGAATTGCTGCTGGATGTAACGCAGAGGCCCATCCACTCTATATTTGTTTTTGTCGGTCGTCTATCACAATGCATCTTCCAATGGAGCAAAGAAGATCTGGATTTATTGAAGTCTGCCAAAAGAGGTGAATTGCAGATTCAAGGTGTTGCTGACCCTTCTGATGCAGCCATTATTGAAAAGATTACACGGAGAGAATTGGCTCTACATTGCCGTAGGAGAACTCGGGGAATTGTTGACACTACGACAATGATTTACGATCTATTACTGACATTTACTGGTCCCCAGGGATGTGATACTACTGGAGTACCTTTGCTTGACAAGACCCGCGTATGGGAAATATGGGACAACCAAAAGAACCACATTCCATGCATCCAGGACCCTGAGGGGGTGCAACTGTATACAAAAACCGGGGTCTTGACTAAAGGTAGAGTCCGACTTCCAACTTATAGATGTGCAAGAGGTTCAACATCTTTGGAGTCATTCCACCTGCATATTAATAAATTCATACCAGGTAACAATATCTGTGTAAAAACTTAACATGTCCCAAATACTACAGTCTATAACACTGTTTTCATTTATTTTAGGTACTTCAGCAAGTGACATTCATTTTCAAGCTTACTTGTTAGATGGCCTGATGAGGTGGAATTCTGATCGTGCTTCTGCTGCAGTTTCAAGTACTGAATTAGGACCAGAAAGCTACAGTGGATTATTAATACATGCTGTGAATGAGCTAAGTGAAGATGTCCTTGGTAAGAAAGTCAAGCCCAATGTTCAGAATATTGGAATCTATACAGGTGAAATGATAGGAGTTGAGTATCTCTTCAATCAGACCGGTGAGATTCTCAAGGACAACACCCTAGTAAATGAAGATATGACACAACAGGAGGAAGAACCTCTCTCAGATGTTAACCCAGACCAAATAGATGAAGGATTTAATGAAGATGAAGATGAGACAATTGCATCTGCAGAGCAAGTGCTTACTGTGCCTTTGGGTAATGAAAGAGGTAAGTGTGTATTGTCCACAAAATCTGCCTTTCCTGAATCTTTAACTGAAAATGTGAATTTACTTTTAGACTCAGATGCTGCCAGTACTTCTGATGAAGACTCTGTTGAGCTTGCTGGAAGTGATGCAGAGGTAAGTTTATAGTTAATATTTTGTAGTACTTTATATAAGGAATCAGAAAGTAAACTCTGAATTATTACAATTAATTTGTCCATAGGACTCTGCTGGGCCTGACAACATTCAGGGATATGGAGAAGTTCAGGCTTTAGCAGCATATTTGGTTTTTCTGAGAGAAGGAAATACGGCCTTGTCCAATACACAAGCCAAAAAAATCATCAGACTGTGGAAAAGCCTTCATGAATATGACCAACGACCAACAACATTTGTTCCACGACACCGCACTTCACTGGTGAAGGGAAAATTTAAAGCTCCAAAGAGAAGAAGTACCAATGTTGTACCAGGGCTGGACAGTACTAGGAGATGAGCTACTTTACAGCTAATGTTGTAAATATCACACAGGACTCTTTTTTTATAAAATTTTTTTTTTCTTTCTTTAAGATGTTTTCTAGGCTCCAACAGTGCTCTAGCCCAATGGCCAGATTGTAACAGGTACACTGAGGCAATCATATCTCAACTGTGTAATCTGCATCCTGGGCCAGAGAAATTAAAGAAAAAAACAACAAACCGTTGGTCTCTAGTGTGTAAAGACTACAGAGGCATACAAGAACGTGTTATGAACAATGGCATGGTGATGAGAGAGACACAGATTCAGCTACCAGATATAAACCAAACAACACTAAGTCAGTGGTATATCAAGCGACAAAAGAAGAAAGAACAAGAAATACTTAACCAGCAGCATCAAAGACACCTTTACCAGCAGCCATACCACTGCCTCCATCTCTGCCACAAGTCAACTATCCTGTGCCCTTTAAATTTGTATTACCAACCAATACCACAGGAACAGCTGTTCTCAGAGGTCAAACTTCAAAAGCTTGCCAACCGATGCCAATTCTTCCAGCTCCTGTTCCTCCTGTTACTTTCTTACAGCCACCAACAGTAGTCAGAAGATTTCCCCCTGTTCCAATACAATCCAAAATACAAACACAACACCATCAGCCTCAATCTTGACAACAAAAGTCTCAATCTCAACCATCAGTACACTCACAGCAAAAAGATGAAACAAGGACTACTCAGGAACAAAAGGCAAGCACTAGTCGTAAGCGATCCTCGTATAACATGGTTTGCTCCAAGTGTGGAAAGAAGAAAGACCCTGAAAATCATAAACAATACTTTGGAAACTGGTATTGTAACACAATGACCGAGAGCTTTGAGACATGGAGGGAAAACCTTAAAAACAACAAAGAATATAAAAAGAAGAAGACAGATTGACTTATATAATTTTTGTTTATTTATTTTAACTTTTTTTTTTTTTCCGTTCCAGCTTGCTTGAACAACGCCGAGTGCTGGGCGGCGGTCAATTAGCCTGGCTCCCTCAGTGAGCAACTAGCTCCTGAGGATTGGGCAATGGTTCCCTTGGTGGAGGAAATGCCATCATAAATTCAAATCTTCAAACTTTTAATGCTGCCTAGCGCAATTGCTAGAAGGTCCCAAGCCCTTAATAAAGCAGAGGGAAAGTTTGTTGCATTTTTCAATCTTTTTCTTTTGTTTTTTGTTTTTGTTTTATACTTTTAAACAGCGTCCCAAAAACGAATTTTCACTTAATTATGTATTCCATATTCTTCTCTTTGCGGACTGCCTGTACTTCTGTGAAGGAATCCCCTTTCGCTGCGGGATCCAAAACAGAGAAGAATGGGCGCCTTCCTTTGCGCAGACTTGAGCTCACTATTTCAGTATACAATTCTGACACCCGTAATATCACTACATTTGATCCCAAGGATCCAATACCATCCAGGTATCCCAGTTACTCTGCTCACAGGGTCTAGTAACATTCTATTCAGCGCACACCTAACTACAACTTTTGGAGAGACTGCGGAATCGATAGGGCGGCCACGCTTATCTAAAGGAATGGCGGAAGTCTGCACCACTGGGAAAATCTGATCGCTACCACGTGTTTATAGGACATGACATGACATATGCTAACTTTCCGTGTACCCTGTCCTTATGGGACAAAATCTCCAGGAGCGCATGCGTAAGGTAAAGTATCGCAGGCGTCATGGTAGACAGGTACGTCATGTAAGCTTTTCACTCGATGCGTCTGAACGTCATGGTAGTTAAAAGTTTAGTATTTATTTGCGTGTTTGTTCCTCTTTCCATGTTATTGGTATGGTTGACACTATGGCTCATCTTGCGAAGGGTTTTTCATTCATAAAGATGGTTGAGACGTGTTTGTGTGGATAAGAATATTCAAGGTGGGAGAATAAATTTTTTCAAAACAGGATTCGTTGCGAGTCTTTGACAAGGAATTTTCTTTTTTAGTGTGTGGAACGGAAATCGATGAAGAAAACGAATTCACTACAGTCATGTTATCTGAAGATACTCTTGAAGAGGTAAGATTTATTTTCATTGTGATGGGGAATATTTTACAAGCGATTAAATACAGGAATGGCTCCGACCTGTGATTGGATGATAAAAACAGTAAAAGTCAATAACTTATATCTTAACTCCTTGCACGTGAGTATGGTTAACCGCGTGTCTCGAAGCGGAACAATGAAATATCAATGTGAAAACACCGATGAGTCAAACAAGAAATGGCTACTTACATAATGAAGAGAAGGCAGAGTCTAGCTTGTTCAGCGAGGTCGTTCAGCAATATTCCGGCGATAAAAAAGTCATCTGTTGACTAGCTCCGCTGACTAAATTCATTTAGTCTGTTCACGCGCACGACCAGAGACAATCACAGGTCGGAGCCATTCCTGTATTTAGTCGCTAGTGAATATTTTTTCAGTGCGCATATTAACGGTCGGATTTGTTTTTGTTTTTATAGTGAAATGAAGCCACGGTTTATATTCATTCCTGTGATCTTCAGAAAAGAAAATGTAAAAGTCCAATGTTGTGTTAAATAGAAAAACAAAGTTTCATTCAAGAAAAGTCTGTTTTCATTCAAGAAAATTTTTTAGCGAATACATTCAGGCCGCGTGGGAAAAAAATTTTTATCTGTGAAAAGATCTAAAACCTGCCATTGAATTCCCTAGGGTGATAGAGGGGTTTTCAAAAAATTCAAAGGAGTTTTTTAATAAGTAAAAAACATGACAAAAAAGATGAAAAAATCATCTCCAAAAAAATCCTTTTTTACCCGCGCGCAAAAAAACATCCCTACCTCCTCGCGCTTGCGAACCCACACGCGCGCGCCCATTACCCCATTACACTCGGTACCAGGGTTTCTAGGTTTTGCGTGACGTCTCGTGACAATCCAGCTTTCTGATTGGTCCATTTGTATCACATGATCTATATACTCGTTATTAGTGTTTGTTTGAAGGCTCTACCCTCCGTGCATTTAGCTTTTCGTTTTTACAGGACGTCTCATTTTGAGCGAAACAGAAAGCGAGAGATAATTGTAATCTGATGGCGCCTCTTAAAGGTTCGTACTTCACGCTTTGAATGTTGCGTGACGACTAATGGAAACTTACCGGTTTACACTTACGTACTGCATGCGTTTATCTGACGTTGTGTCATTGTTTTAAATGTTTCTTTTTCGTGTTTTATTTAGTGGAGGACACCTCTCCAACTCCATCACCGCCTGTTTCTGGAACTGAGCTGTCACCACTTTACATAGCCATTCTGTATGTAGTCATCCCACTGCTTCTTGTGGGAGGGTTGTTGGGTGGCAAGAAAGTATATGCCAAGCTATGGGTACCAGAGGGCTTTCCTATATACCGGTCCCGGCGCCAGCCGTCTACCAGACGTGATCCTGTAGGGCAAGAAGTCTCCATGAGGTGAGTATATTAGGTGATCATAAGATGATCTCTAGGATCAAGAAAGTAAAGCTTGTTAGGGGAAATGATGAAGTGGAAATTCATTTTGATTTTGCTGTTTTCCTTTCACGGAAGATCGATGAGTAAGAGTTCGTCAGAAATTGATGAAGAGGGTGCATGCGCCGACGGCGAAAGAGGGGTACCGGGCGTAGACGTGGATGCTAGAGGCCCACGTGGAATGACAGCCCTTCACTTGGCATCCTGCCGTGGAACTTACGGTGATGGCAGCAGCCTTGATGATGACAAAGACAGTGATGACAGTGGAGGGGCCATGGTGTCGGATCTACTGTCCCTTGGGGCAAACTATGTTTCCAAGACGGACCTGGAAGAGACGCCGCTTCATCTTGCTGCCCGGCACTCAAGGGCAGATGTGGCTAAACGTCTGTTGGACTACGGAGCAGATGCGAACGCACGTGACCGTCTCAACCGCACGCCCCTCCATTTGGCCATCGGAGCTGATGCACAAGGTGTCTTCCAGGTAAATAACACTTATTATTGTTTTTTTAGAGGGCACGGTAACGAATCTTGCAATCTGATTGGTTCTTTACCCGGTCAGTATTTTTCTATCTCTGCCCACGGGCCACGGTAACGCTTTCGTGAGTCGCCGAATACATCCCAACTTTCGTTGTCATTTTTCATAAATATACCTCGTTTTCCGGCTGGGCAGTATTTTTAAGCAAACACGTCGGTCACTACCTCAAGCCGATAAATAACTTATGAATCCTCTCTTTTCTCCCTATCAAATCACTTTGGTTGACAGAAAAATATTGGTTTCAGAATGAATTTGTATAAACAATAGTGTCATTACGTTGGTTGACAAGCGGCCTAAAAACCGTCTGCAATTAATTTTAATCGTTTCCAAAAAGTATCCAGAAAGTTGGAACGTGAGGTATTTGGTTACAGTTAAACTGAACGATGGAACTTTCATTCATTTCATATCTGAATTTTCTCGAGCAATTTGTTCATAGTGAAAGAGCGAGCTAAGTTTTAATTTAAGTTCTACAACAAATATACGCTCCTGGTGAGTCTTTCCAATTTCGTTCAATTTGGACATTTGTACCTTAAATTGCACAACAGAAATTGAATGAATTTTTTGATAAAAGGCCGCATTACATTCCCTTGTGTCTCGTTGGAGTGTGCCGTTCGAATTTAGTTTTTGTGAAGGAAAGATCAGAGTTAAGCACGCCATTACAGCAAACAAACGAGCAAACTCTCACCACTTCAAAATAAAAAGATTGAATTTACTCACAATTAATTTCCTCGCCGTTTACTTAATGAACAGAGGTAAATCTTCGTACATGAATGAATCGTCGATGAGAGTGGATAATACTTTCCGTTAGATCATTCACTGATTTTGAAGAAAACATTGTCGTGACAGTCCTTGCCATACTAGTTCTGTTGGTTTTCAGATGTTCCTTCGCTTTTCTTTTTCTTGCGTGCTCTCTAATTGACAGGTGTCAGATTGTGACAGATACTCGTAAAAATAATGTTTCAAAGTTTGTTTGGAAGCCTTTCAAATCACCTTTATCGTTACGGAAATGAAAATGTTTCGCTGAGGCATCTCTCTTAAACTTGCATCACCTCTATTTTAACTACCATTTACCCACTCAAAAATTCAGCTTATGGAAGATCTTGCCGTATTTACGGCCATAAATCATTCGGGTTCTTTCGGAAAGAATTTCGTCAAGTTTAAAAACAATAAATATGTTATTTACCGGCTAAGGGTCGGTCCGTATGGTGAAAAACTGTGACCTCGGTCTTGAAAATGCTGCCCTCGGCCTACGGCCTCGGGCAGTATTTTCAAGACCTCGGTCACAGTTTTTCACCATACGGACCTCCCAGCCGGCAAATAACATATATGTATTCATCTTGATTTAGGAAAGCAAATGTTATCCAACAAAATTCCATTCATCATCATCTAGCATTCCCGCGATGTTTCCTATTGCAAATTGATTAAATTTTTTTCTTTTTCTCTGATATCTCTGACCGACTTCATTTCTCCTTGCATTCAGATCTTGTTAAGGAATCGTGCCGCAGACCTCGAATTCCGAATGGACGACGGTACCACTCCGCTTATCCTTGCCGCAAGACACGACCTTCCAGACCTGGTGCGGCACCTCATCAAAGCCGGAGTGAAGGTTAACAGTGCTGACAATCAAGGTGAATTCCTCACCCCCATTTTCCGTTTCTGAAATAGGATAGATTTAAACATTCGTATCGAATTCTGACAGCTTGAATGTTTCTCATAGGGAAAACGGCTTTGCATTGGGCTGCGTCAGTGAACAGCCTGGATGTCACCAAAGAGTTGTTAAGAAATGGCGCCAAGAAAGACGCGCAGGACGAAAAGGTTAGTTGAATTCACATCTATTTTTCATGTGAGCTTGGTTCGCAGGAAGCAGAGGAGTTTTATTTGACTGCATATCTAGTCAAATTCACCGGACATTTGCAACGCAAATTGATCGTTAAAGTCGACGATACATGCGGTCATTTTATGTGGTTGTTGAAATCCTATGCGCAAGGTATTGTGGGTTTTTCACCATTGGCCCATCGTGGCTTGCAGGGAAAGCTATTCTCGCTGACCGTGCCTGTATGGAAAAGGTTCCCTTGTCTTTCGCAGCAGCCAGGGGATGGATTTCAGCGGGTGCGTAACGCGATCGTTGAAGTCGTACTGCAATTGTAGGGTGAATTTAAAAGGAATACAACAGTCAAAGATAAGCCTTTTTCTGTTTTGATAATTTTTTTTGTGACGGTGATTGGTGTTAAAGTGTTTTTTAATCCATTTCTAGGGTCAAACTCCGTTGTTCCTGGGTTGTCGTGAAGGCAGCGTACAGACCGTGAGACATCTCTTGGTGAATTATGCCAACAGGAAAGTTGCCGATTCTATGGACATGACACCTGAAGATATCGCTAAACAAAGACATCATCACGACATTGTCGAATTGCTTACGGATTGGTCACTTGGCTGTAACTCGCCTAAGGCAGTTCCAGCCCCTACTTCACCCCCGAGGGGCAAAAATCACCCATGGTTAGCATAGCATCTCCTCTGGCAACATCGCCACCAGCTGTCGAAATTCCCAATGGTAGCGCGGCAGCCATGGTACAACAATTCCATGCGGCGCGTCCAAAGGCCACAGGGAGTAGAACGCCTGGGTCGAGACCCAGGCCGAGTGCAACTGGAAATAATAATAACAATAATGCAAAGAGGAAGCACAAGAAGGCGCGGCCTGACGAGGAAGTGCACTCGTCAATGAGTGTCGTCCCAACGCTTTCATCTCCTGGGTCCAGGCATGTTGTAACGTCCTGCACTGCTGGACAGCAACAGCAGCAGGCGTTTTCGCCAAATTGTGTGCCAATCACGAACGTACTCTCGCCGTTAGGGAGCATTTCTCCCGGCATATCTCCTGCGGATTCAACTACGCTATTACCTTTTCAAGCTCCAAATTCGTTGGATGCACAACTGCCTTCACCACTAGAAATATTATCACCCGATGACCTAGCCGGGTTGGAAGAGGTTGACCTTGATTGGGATTTAATTGGCGCTCTCGATGATCCTACGGATATGTCCATATGTGGGTTTATCATGAACACTTCTTTAGGGCAGGGGGTCGCTATGGACCACACTGTACCCACTACATCAGACTGACACCTGAAGATATCGCTAAACAAAGACATCATCACGACATTGTCGAATTGCTTACGGATTGGTCACTTGGCTGTAACTCGCCTAAGGCAGTTCCAGCCCCTACTTCACCCCCGAGGGGCAAAAATCACCCATGGTTAGCATAGCATCTCCTCTGGCAACATCGCCACCAGCTGTCGAAATTCCCAATGGTAGCGCGGCAGCCATGGTACAACAATTCCATGCGGCGCGTCCAAAGGCCACAGGGAGTAGAACGCCTGGATCGAGACCCAGGCCGAGTGCAACTGGAAATAATAATAACAATAATGCAAAGAGGAAGCGCAAGAAGGCGCGGCCTGACGAGGAAGTGCACTCGTCAATGAGTGTCGTCCCAACGCTTTCATCTCCTGGGTCTGGGCATGTTGTAACGTCCTGCACTGCTGGACAGCAACAGCAGCAGGCGTTTTCGCCAAGTTGTGTGCCAATCACGAACGTACTCTCGCCGTTAGGGAGCATTTCTCCCGGCATATCTCCTGGAGATTCAACTGCGCTATCACCTTTTCAAGCTCCAAATTCGTTGGATGCACAACCGCCTTCACCACTAGAAATATTATCACCCGATGACCTAGCCGGGTTGGAAGAGGTTGACCTTGATTGGGATTTAATTGGCGCTCTCGATGATCCTACGGATATGTCCATATGTGGGTTTACCATGAACACTTCTTTAGGGCAGGGGGTCGCTATGGACCACACTGTACCCACTACATCAGACTGTCTGTACATGCCCGTCAGGCCATTAGAGGGTCAAAGACTCTACTCAGTGCATAGCACACCGGACTTACCTTCTGTCGGTCTGCAACCTTCCGACTCTCGAGCTTTAGTCTTTAACGGAAGAACTTGTCATTCGGCGCAGAAGGCGCCTCCACCGATCTCTCAACAGGCCGCATTTCACGCCATCACTAACTCCAACATGTATTCCCACGCCGGTGGCGTTGGCGGATTAGGAAACGGCCAGCCGTTTAGGAAAGACTACCAAAAGGACGATTATTCGATGCGCCATCAACAATTGCAACATATGCCGCATCAGCTTGTCTTTCCGGCCGACGAAATGCGTATTTGAAGGACAGTCCGAAGGACGGCGAAAAGTGGTCACTGCTTTAAAAAAGAAAAAAATGCAATTGATTTATAGTCGAATAATTGAATTTCATGTTGGAACAAAAAAATGCAACCCGACCCAAACCTCGCTCTATCGCGCTTCGTTTCACTAACTGAACATCTGGAACAAGCTAGGCTTTTAGGAATTGTGTTATGAGGGAATAAATTCTACGGAAAAGAGTTAAAACTGAAAAGTGTATCAATCAGATTATTTTTCTAATAGATCAGTGCATGAGAAGACTAGTATCTGGCCTCTAATTCAGCAAAGAAAAATACTCATCTCAGATTGAACCAAATTCAGACCGCTATCGACTATTTTAATTCCATGATTCATAAAGTAAGTCTAAGGAAGCTCGGCTACAACTTCCAATCCATTATAGTCTTATGATTTCACAATATTTCAGAGCTCGTGACAGTGTGAATTGAAATGGACGGTCGGTTGCTGCACTGACCTGTTTTAATTTATTCAGTTCCTCGTGTCTTATGAAGGCGGAAAATCTGACTTCCTTAATGATATCTCTCGGAACTGACTAAAAAATTGCCAATGAAGGGGAGAGGATCGAATGATTTTGGTTTTGTCGCAACCAAATTTACCTAATCCTTCATAATGCTCTGTAGTATTCCAATAATATCCCCTCAATATAGTCCCCACTTTAAACTCTGTTAGCGACGACCGTTCCTCCCTGAAAACCATGTGATCCCCAAAATCTACCGGCCCCCTCCATTACCCCTGAAAACCATGTGATTCCCCCCAAAATCCCCCTCCTCCCCCATCTGTTACCCCTGAAAGCAATGCGATTCCCCAAAATCCTCCGCCCCCCCCTTCATTACCCCTAAAAACCATATGACTCCCACAAAATCTTCCACCTCCATCCTCCGTTGCCGCTGAAAACCATGTGATCCCCTAAAATCCTCCGTCCCACCCCTCTCCTTGGAGATCTCTCCAAAAGCATTAGGACGAACTATTTTCCCACTATCCAACTTGACTGAGGAATGAGGTGGGGTTTACGTATTGTTTACATTAGAGCACATGTTAGAATTCTGGGTTAACCGTACACGAATTTCCACTCACACTCTCTGACCTTGTCTCCGAAGCATCAAATATTCCGGTCACTGACGGTAAAACCCTTCTGAAGAGACACAGCAGTTCGACCCAACTTCGTTCCCAGAGTGCTGTTCCTGCCATCTCACAATTGAAGGGAAAAGCGTATTGGCTTTTTCAGGAGCCTATTACTCCTGATTTTTTATAAATAAATTTTTTATAATAAATTTATTTTAGAAAAATAAGAAGGCAGAAATTTCTGTGACACTAAGCGCTCTTTAAGGAAGATCGCTGCTTGGTGTGCATGTCAAACCATTCCAAAACCCTTTCCCTCTATTAAGCCCCCCCTCATAACGAACCCCCTTCCCCTCCTCCCCATGGTAAGAAGAGCTTTTATCATTCGTTTGGGCGAAATAGAATTGTGTTACTATTGTTGATGGAAAGCCTACACTAATTCCTTTTCAAATATCTTAAGTTTTGAACCCAAGAAATCTGTATTGTATACGGTATGTGTTTAGTATGGGCGAAGATTTAGATCGTAAATAACAATTGCCAGTTTAGCCTTCCGCAAGGTTTTGCTCAGCCCTTTAAAAAGCCACCCTCCCGCCTCCCGTTTGTAAGTCTTAGAAAGTAATGAACCTCCACCCCATAACACCGTGCGCGCCCCCCTTAATCAAGGATTAAGGGGGGCGCACACGGTGTTATGGGGTGAAGGGGATTATTGATGAGATGATCAATTCTTGCGTAGGGCTTTCAACAAATCAGAATTAAGTAATTGTCTTCCGGACACACTGTCTTAGAATCCTGCATCTCCGTGCTCGCTGGTTCTGATTGACCCTTCACATTTTCGACATTGTTTGTGGTTTTCCAAAGAAGCTTTGTTGGAGGTTTTAACTAATTACGAGCCTTCGTTTTCATCTTGCTCTGTGATTGGCTACGGACCAGATGTCCCGCACAAAGGTGCAAAATACATTTTTCCCACGGGTTTTAACGCCACGAGGCCACTCATTCCGTCAATATTTACCAAGTCATTCACCTTCTATTGTGTTTATGTCTCTTCCTTTACATACAGGCCAAAACGTAGGGCTTGACACGAAGATTAATCATGCTCTTGAAAAGTACTTCAATTCAGACATGGCTGTTTCAACGTTTTTCGCGTCCATAAAAACAATTGGTGCCTACCTCGCAAAGTCGTCTCTAACCGAGTTTCCTTGAAATAAGGGAAACAAGATGAACAAAGGAAATTCCTTCTATTACATTGAGAATTTAAGCGACCTGTTCATACGGAAAATAACCAGTCGATTGTCTGTTAACGTGAATAAAATCGGGCAAACTTCCAACTGCTGTCTAAAGCGTAAACAAAGTTCGCAGTTCTTTTCATAACTCCGCGCAATGAGGTTGTTTGTAAACTCCGACCGATTCATCCCTATCTTAGAAATAGTTCGTAACAATACACCACCTGTATGCCTTCTATCGCAATTCAAGGTTTATTATTATTTTTCCGTCCCAAAATAGTATTTTTTATCGTTGATTACATAGTGTATGTACTTAAATGATTTCCAGAAAAGAAGTTATAAAAATAATATACTGGATTACCGAAACTTCTAATCGGGCTAAAACAGTCACGAAGTATGGAACTTAAGCCTTTCATAAGACAGAGCTTGAACTCTAAGCTTTTCAAAATTCGTTAGGGCGGTTCACCTTTAATCTCTATATTCATAATCAGCTAGGTAGTGCACCTGTCGCTCTAAGCACCCGACTGTATTGTTTTTCACAGCTGTAGTCCACGCGGGTTTTGATATTATTCTCAGGACAAAACACGTATCCTTTTGTTCAGTTAATTGAACGGTTCTCGAGATAATCTCAATAACGACGCAAAATTTCTTTCATGGAGAATTAGATCTCAGAGAAAGGAAAATTAAAGGAAGTTGAATAAACCAGCTTTATCAATAATGTGTGTAAACTTTGAACACCAGTCAATTACATTTTGGAAGTTGATTGTTTGAAGGAGAAATGCAATTGAACGAGGGTTAAAACTTCCAAACAAAGAAAATTGCACCCGTTATCGCTTTGATACGAAAAAGGGTAAACGTAGACGATGCTAGGTACTCGGGCGTCTATGAAATCGTCCACTCGAGTCACCATATCCGGAAAGGAAATACTAGCCAAGGCTACCTCCCAATCGTTTTCCGGTAGAAAAATGTTTCTGGGTAATTTGACCTTGTAGTGACCCGGTTTATTTTCCGGATAAAACTGGGTACTGGCATTGCTCGGTAGAGTCACGTAGAAATTCATGACGACGTGGACACAATTAAAAAAAGTATAGGCAATACGGAATTTTATTTATAGGAGACGTTTTCTAAAACATAAAGTGACTACCGTGTTTTGGTATGAATTTCCTACAAACTCGGTTTGGGTACCATCCGCTTCACTGATGCCTATTTCTATGGTATCAAAGACGTTTTTCCTAACAGGAATAAACTGTAAATTCTGAGGTTCGTAACTGTTTTTGAGGATATCCCCTTGCGCGGAACCGTCGTATTCCACTTCTCTCAGTAAATCTGTTTCCGATCTACCCATAAACTGCGTCTGCACCAGATCCGTGTACACCTACAAGGGTAGTTTTTACTGGGATACCTGTGGTAGCCCAGTCATAAAATGCCTTTGTTTTTTTGTCGTCTTTTTTTTTTTACTGGGATACCTGTGGTAGCCCAGTCATAAAATGCCTTTGTTTTTTTGTCGTCTTTTTTTACTGGGATACCTGTGGTAGCCCAGTCATAAAATGCCTTTGTTTTTTTGTCGTCTTTTTTTTTTTTTTTTTTTGTTTTTTTCCTCCGCCACAAAATGGAATAGTACCCAGAGGTCATTGGGCCCTCAACACCATGACAACTAACTGTGATCCAATGAGGTGTTCACATACTGATCACGCGTGTTATCCCTCGACACCATGACAACTAACTGTGATCCAATGAGGTGTTCACATGCTGATCACGCGTGTTATCCTGATGATGATTGACGTTGTCATGCACAGACAGGGCCGGGTCACATGACGAACACGAGATTTTGCTCATGAAACTCTTTGGTCAGTTGTATTGCATTTCAACGTATTTGGATTGCGATCTCCTGGAGCATTGTAGCGCAAACGCGCAAAATACTTACAGACGCATATACAAGTGGTATTAATCGCGGCTAATCCACACTGAAAGATGTTATTGAGCGGTAATTTTGGAACGGATTGAGTCGCGAACGCTTGAAAGCCATGAAAGCCTTGAATGCCTTGAATGTCTTGTATGCTAAGTATGCCAATGTCTTAGTTGAAAAACGTTCACTTGTTGTAAAAAGCAAAATCTGAAATCTGAAACCAAACTGCATATACTCTATGCAATCTATTGAACAACGCTACTACCGTGAGACTGAAGAACATAACTATAATGGATGCAAACTGCTTGTGAAGAAAGACGACATGTTGGATTCACTTGATGGCAAGGAACGTAGCTACGATAACAGTACGAATGATATTAATTTCACGATCAGAAAGGTGAATCTTATGTTTGTTTTCATTGTAGTTGTATGGATATTCTTTTTTAATAAATACGTGATCCAAAACCCTGTGTTTTTTTTGTGTATAATGTTGTTATGTTAAATATTGTTTACGCAATTGTCTTGTCACAAGCAGCCCAAGCTCACGTCTCGAGAAAAAGCCAACGATTAATTCAACACGCGTTGTGTGACTCGGTGTTAAGTTACGAGAGGAACTGCACGTTATAAGGAATAGTACAGGGAACGAAGTATGGTCGATTTACAACGATACATATTTCGAAATATGAACATTTTTCTCGTAAAATCAATAAAACTTACTCATACCTGTGTATCCGTTGTATTTTCTGGCGATTTCTACCGTTTTAAGCTTGCTTTACCATCGCTGTTGTTCACATCATCTACTTTTATTACGTTGATAAAATCTGTACAGACATCACACCAACCAACTCGCGCGCAAAGTAAGAAGACTATATTGAAGGCCTGAAATAATATTGCGAGTGATTTTCATCACGAAATGGGCCAGGAATATTCCACAATAGTGCAAATAATCGTGAAGGCGGATTGCTGAAAAGCGATTGCGTGACGCTCGATAAGCTGTAAGATGACATGTTATTATATACCAGACGTAAAAACTCTTCAGATTCTTAGTCTGCATTTTGTACCCACTCTGCAGTCGGCAGTCTATATTTTGTATCCGGTCTGCAGTCTGCTGTCTGCATTTTTTACTAACAGGTATCCGTGGCGCCAATACAGTTAAATTTTGGTTACATTTATTCGCAAAACACACATAATCTACCACAAAATACCTGTGAGATAGGTAATTCGACATTTTCGTTCTTTCCCACAATAATATTCTTCTCTCCTTTTGTAAGAATGTAGACATCACCCACAATGTTTCAAGTAATCCACCCACCCTACAAAAAAGGAACTCTTGCACGCATAGCATGCCTATGTTTTGAAATAGGTGTATGCCCTTGGCCAGACTTGAGTGCACTATTTCAGTATACTAGTCCGACACCCGTAGTATCACTACACTTGATTCCAAGGATCCAGTACCATCTAGGTATCCCAGTTACCCTGCTCACAGGGTCTAGTTTTTTTTGTTTTTTTCCTCCGCCACAAAATGGAAAAATTGCGCAATAGTACCCATAGGTCATTGGGCCCTCAACACCATGACAACTAACTGTGATCCAATGAGGTGTTCACATGCTGATCACGCGTGCTATCTTGATGATGATTGACGTTGTCATGCACGGACAGGGCCGGGTCACATGACGAACACGAGATTTTGCGAGACTTTGGTCAGTTGTTTTGTATTTCAACGTATTTGGATTGCGATCTCCTGGAGCGTTATAGCGCAAACGCGCAAAATACTTACAGACGCATATACAAGTCGTATTAATCGCGGCTAATCCACACTGAAAGATGTTATTGAGCGGTAATTTTGGAACGGATTGAGTCGCGAACGCTTGAAAGCCATGAAAGCCTTGAATGCCTTGTATGCTAAGTATGCCAATGTCTTAGTTGAAAAACGTTCACTTGTTGTAAAAAGCAAAATCTGAAATCTGAAACCAAACTACATATACTCTATGCAATCTATTGAACAACACTACTACCGTGAGACTGAAGAACATAACTATAATGGATGCAAACTGCTTGTGAAGAAAGACGACATGTTAGATTCACTTGATGGCAAGGAACGTAGCTACGATAACAGTACGAATGGTATTAATTTCACGATCAGAAAGGTGAATCTTATGTTTGTTTTCATTGTAGTTGTATGGATATTCTTTTTTAATAAATACGTGATCCAAAACCCTGTGTTTTTTTGTGTATAATGTTGTTATGTTAAATATTGTTTAGGCAATTGTCTTGTCACAAGCGGCCCAAGCTCACGTCTCGAGAAAAAGCCAACGATTAATTCATGAACGCGTCACGCGTTGTGTGACTCGGTGTTAAGTTACGAGAGGAACTGCACGTTATAAGGAATAGTACAGGGAACGAAGTATGGTCGATTTCCAACGATATATATTTCGAAATATGAACATTTTTCTCGTAAAATCAATAAAACTTACTCATACCCTGTGTATCCGTTGTATTTTCTGGCGATTTCGGCCGTTTTAAGCTTGCTTTACCATCACTGTTGTTCACATCATCTACTTTTATTAAGTTGATAAAATCTGTACAGACATCACACCAACCAACTCGCGCGCAAAGTAAGAAGACTATATTGAAGGCTTGAAATAATATTGCGATCGATTTTCATCAAGAAACGGGCCAGGAATATTCCACAATAGTGCAAATAATCATGAAGGCGGATTGCAGAAAAGAGATTGCGTGACGCTCGGTAAGCTGTAAGATGACATGTTATTATATACCAGACGTAAAAACTCTTCAGATTCTTAGTCTGCATTTTGTACCCACTCTGCAGTCTGCAGTCTATATTTTGTATCCAGTCTGCAGTCTGCTGTCTGCATTTTGTACTTACAGGTATCTGTGGCACCAATACAGTTTATTTTTGGTTACATTTATTCGCAAAACACACATAATCTACCACAAAATACCTGTGAGTGAGGTAATTCGACATTTTCATTCTTTCCCACATTAATATTCTTCTCTCCTTTTGTAAGATTGTAGACATCACTCACAATGTTTCAAGTAACCACCCACCCTACAAAAAAGGAACTCTTGCACGCATAGCATGCCTATGTTTTGAAATAGGTGTATGCCCTTGGCCAGACTTGAGCGCACTATTTCAGTAGACTAGTCCGACACCCGTAGTATCACTACAATTGATTCCAAGGATCCAGTACCATCCAGGTATCCCAGTTACCCTGCTCACAGGGTCTAGTTGTTCCATACTTTGATCTATACTTGAGTGCAATGTTTGAGTTCTGTAGAATAAGTACGCATTTGAAGATCAGAAAGACACAAAAAAACATCTTTCAAGACCATCGACAAAAGACGCCGATGGAAACATTTCAATTTAAAGGTGCAAGGTATACCACTTGCAAGTGATGAAGCTTGTGACAAACACGATGCCTAATTCGTGTCATATTTTACTTACACTTTAAGCTGAAGCGTCCTTAACCTACTCTTTCCTTGCAATGGTTTCATTATAAGAACTTAAGCACGGAAATTGCTCTGTAAAATCATGCAGCAAACATCGAATTAACTGAGAACTGACATCGACTTCATTTTGCGATTAAGAAATGCTACGTTTAGTTATGTGATGAAAAATTCTCACCGAAAAATCTCTTTGCTATCTTTGATAGCGTTACGGAATTACATTCCTCGAGTAATTACTGGGATACCTAAGGTAGCCCAGTCATAAAATGCCTTTGTTTTTTTGTCGTCTTTTTTTTTTTTTTTTTTTTCCTCCGCCACAAAATGGAAAAATTGCGCAATAGTACCCAGTGGTCATTGGGCCCTCAACACCATGACAACTAACTGTGATCCAATGAGGGTGAAGGTGTTCACATGCTGATCACGTGTTATCTTGATGATGATTGACGTTGTCATGCACGGACAGGTCCGGGTCACATGACGAGCACGAGATTTTTGCTTAGAAAACTCTTTTGTCGGTCGTTTTGTATTTCAACGTGTTTGGATTACGATCACCTGAAGCATTATAGCGCAAACGCTCGAAATACTTACAGACGCTTACACAAGTCGTATTGTTCGCGCCAATCCACACTAAAAGATGTTATTGAGCGGTAATTTTGGACCGGATTGAGTCGCGAACTGTGTATCCGTTGTAGTTTCTGATGATTTCTGCCGTTTTAAGCTTGCTTAACCATCACTGTTATACACATCATCTACTTTTATTACGTTGGTAAAATCTGTACAGACATCACACAAACCAACTCGCGCACAAAGTAAGAAGAGTATATTGAAGGCTTGAAATTATATTACGATCGATTTTCATCAAGAAATGGGCCAGGAATTTTCCACAATAGTGCAAATAATCGTGAAGGCTGATCGAGGAAAAGCGATTGCGTGACGCTCGGTAAGCTGTAAGATATATATGTTATTTGCCGGCTGGGAGGTCCGTATGGTGAAAAACTGTGACCGAGGTCTTGAAAATACTGCCCGAGGCCGTAGGCCGAGGGCAGCATTTTCAAGACCGAGGTCACAGTTTTTCACCATACGGACCGACCTTTAGCCGGTAAATAACATATTTATTGTTTTTTAAACTTGACGAAATTCTTTCCGAAAGAACCCGAATGATTTAGGGCAGTAAATACGGCAAGATCTTCCATAAACTGAACAATTTTTGAGTGAGTAAATGGTAGTTAAAATAGCGGTGATGCAAATTAAAGAGAGATGCCTCAGCGAAACATTTTCATTTCCGTAACGATAAAGATGATTTAAAAGGCTTCCAAACAAACTTTGAAACATTATTTTTACAAGTATCTGCCACAATCTGACACCTGTCAATTAGAGAGCGCGCAAGAAAAAAAAAGCGTAGGAACATTTGAAAAACATCAGAACTAGTTTGGCAATGGCTGTCACGACAATGTCTTCTTCAAAATCAGTCAGTGATCTAACGGAAAGTATTATTCACTCTCATCGACCATTCATTCATGTACGAAGATTTACCTCTGTTCATTAAGTAAACGGCGAGTAAAGTAATTGTGAGTAAATTCAATTTTTTTTATTTTGAAGTTGTGAGAGTTTGCTCGTTTGTTTGCTGCAATGGCGTGTGTGACTCTGGTATTTCCTTCACAAAAATAAATTCGAACGGCACACTCCAACGAGACACAAAGGAATTTAATGCGGCCTTTACTCCAAAAATTCCTTCAATTTCTGTTGTGCAATTTACGGTACAAATGTCTAAATTGAACGGAATTGGAAAGACTCACCGGGAGCGTATATTTGTTGTAGAACTTAAATTAAAACTTCGCTCGCTCTTCCACTATGAACAAATTGCTCGAGAAAATTCAGATATTAAATGAATGAAAGTTCCATCGTTCAGTTTAACTGTAACCAAATACTTTACGTTTTAACTTTCTATGTACTTTTTGTGAACGATTAAAATTAATTGCAGACGGTTTTTAGGCCGCTTGTCAACCAACGTAATGACACTATTGTTTATTCAAATTCATTCTGAAACCAATATTTTTCTGTCAACCAAAGTGATTTGATAGAGAGAAAAGAGAGGATTCATAAGTTATTTATCGGCTTGAGGTAGTGACCGATGTGTTTGCTTAAAAATACTGCCCAGCGGGCAAAACGAGGTATATTTATGAAAAAATGACAACGAAATTTGGAATGTACTCGGCGACTCAAGAAAGCGTTACTGTGGCCCGTGGGCAGAGATAGGAAAATACTGACCGGGTAAAGAACCAATCAGATTGCAGGATTCGTTACCGTGCCCTCTAAAAAAACAATAAGACATGTTATTATTTACCAGACGTAAAAACTCTTCAGATTCTCAGTCTGCATTTTATACCCACTCTGCAGTCTGCAGTCTATATTTTGTATCCGGTCTGCAGTCTGCTGTCTGCATTTTGGTACTAACAGGTATCCGTGGCACCAATACAGTTTATTTTTGGTTACATTTATTTGCACAACACACAATCTACCACAAAATACCTGTGTGTGAGGTAATTCGACATTTTTGTTCCTTTCCGCGTTAATACTCTTCTTTCCTTTTGTAAGAATGTAGACCACTTACAATGTTTCAAGTAATCCACCCACCCTACAAAAAATAACTCTTGCATGCATAGCATGCCTATGTTTTGAAATAGGTGTATGCCCTTGGCCAGACTTGAGCGCACTATTTCAGTATACTAGTCCGACACCCGTATTATCGCTACAATTGATTCCAAGGATCCAGTACCATCCAGGTATCCCAGTTACCCTGCTCACAGGGTCTAGTTTGCGCAAATGATGCCAGCAATTAATCGCGTGCAATCTATTCGAGGGAGATTTGTAGAGTGCTAGAGACAATTAACCCCATCGGAGGGGTTTCCTTAAAAAAATTGTTAGCGTTTAATAACAGACAATGAGATCACGAGTTAATCAGGCAGAATGCAGCCTATGAAAAGACGAAAACTGATTTCGGAAAATTCCTCTGTTGTCAGATACAGCTCCGTCACTAAGGTTACATCAAATACGAGGAGACGTGAAGAACACTTATTCCTTGAAGAAACTATAGTCACGCGTGACAGATAACTGTATGAACACTAGCCCCCGTTTGGTGAGAAAATATCAACGAGTTCAACGGATATATGTCCGCAGACATCATCTGTTCCAAAATGCGACGTTTTCCGATAAAATCGTCCATCTGGCTTTTGAATGCATATTGATTATGTGGTAATTTTTAAGTCTTAGAGGATTGGACTCCAGGGTAAATATTATGGCATATTTCAATATGTACATGTTGGTTATTGAAGTAAATGTTGATTTTAGTATGATAAATGATATATGATTTTAGTATGATAAATGGCATGTACAAATACATAAACATACTGCAAGAATTTATACTGTAGGTAGATATGCCGCTCTCAAATGTATTTCTTTTTTCTGATTAGTTTGAATGCCTTAAAGCCTGAACAAATATTATGTGCAATAATTGCAGCCTGCATGAAGAACAAGCTATAAACTGAAGTAAACTGACTTTCTTGGCCCTCCTCCCCCCCTCCCCTATACTTAATTCCCAGTCCAGACTCCATATTTCCAAATTCCTTGTCTCACATTTCCAATTAAAAATCCGACTGACCGAAAGCTAGAATATCATGACAGACGCTTGTATCCTAATACTTATTACATCTTTAAATCGTGCAAGGAAATCACGTTCATTTTAACAATGCAGCAAAGAAGACAAATCGCTCAGGAATATTTTCCAAGTCTTTCCATTTCAGACCATTTCACCCTCGATATCCACTTTCATCAATTCTCGAAAACAAATTTGACTCAAGCATGTTTGCGTTATATGTCAGACAGAAAAAGACCACTTTCGAAATTCAGATTTTATCCACAGTAAAATTTGGCTCACGCATACCAATAAGCTTGCTGAGTTTAAAGAACTGCATGGGAAGCTGTGACAAGTATTATTGACGCGGTAAGTTTCCTTATGTGCGATTCGTAAATGTCCCCACATGATTCTTTTGCAATGATTTGTTTAAAGCATTCTTCTTACCTTTAGCTTTGAACTTCTCTCCTGATATAGACACAGTCTGTCACACAACGCTTGAAATCGTTTTTACTAACAGCTGTTGGAAAAAACTGATATGAATTCGATTCAATCAAATAAAGCACTCGGTTTCAATTCTTAATCAAACACCTCAAGTTGAAGGTTGTTCGTCAAATCGTCTGTCTCGTACCCGTGCCTCTAGCCCCAAAAATAATTTTCTACATGTCAACAAGTGAAATGCTCTTAACAAATTTTAAAGACGCTGCATTTAGTTAGCGTCCGTCGATCTAGAGTTGCTTTGTAGTGAGGCGATGCTTCAAGAATTAGGGCGCCGTTTCTCAGATCAAGTGATCATCTACACAGAAAATCATACTTCAATTACATTAGATTAAAGAATCAAAAACACTCATCCGCATGACTGAATGCAACACTACAATGAAATGGCTGTTGTAAACTGCAAATTTTACGACAAAGTTCGAAATACTGCAATCCCTGGGTCTTTCACTGCTAAGATCTCATCAGTAATATTCTTTACTGTCTGTTTAAGGCGATAAATGTGAGTCAATGTAGAGTTCGTTTGGGTCTGTCGATTCTCGGAAAGAGTTAGGCGTGCATTGTTCAGCCGCAAAACAGGGAAATAGAACGAAAGAATGAAAGTAATCACTTCAATGCTTGTTGAGGGACTCGATTTGTTCTTTTATGTGACGTACTAATTTTATGTGATCAACTGCATGTAGGCGTAAATGTTTCTCTTATTTAAAGACTCAGGGGATTATAGGCTCACCTTCGCAATGACCTTCGTTACTCAGTGTTCACTGCTGCATCTTCGTGGAAAGAATAGTTTTCTAGATAAAATAAATGACAAGTTCACATGTACAGGGAACCTCAAACTGTCAACCGCCATCTTGTTGTTGGTTGACGTTGGGCCGTTAGTCTGTTCACGCGAACTAAATCTCAGTGGAATGTTCCTCGTTCTACTTGCTCCATATTTTTAACCTATTCTTGAGTGAAATGTTTGAATTACGGTAGGATATAGACGCGTTTGAAGATCAAAAAGTAACAACAAAACATGTTTCAAGACTCTTAACAAAGGACGTGGATAATAACATTTCATTATAAGGGTGCAAGGTCTCCCACTTGCAATTGATGGGGCTTTTTACAAACTGCAATTTTTTTTTTACAAATAAGCACCAAAATTGCTCTGTTAACTTATGCAGTAAACATCGAATTAACCGAAGAGTGACAAAGACTTTGACTCAAGAATGTTGCGTTATAAGTCAGACAAAAAAAACTACTTTCGAAATTCAGATTTTACCCACGGTAACATTTAGCTTACACAAACAAATAGGCTTGCTGAGTTTAAAGAACTACATGAGAAGCTGTCACAAGGATTAATGACACCGTGCATTTCCTTATGTGCAATTCGTAAATGTCCCCACATAAGTATTTTACGATGGTTTGTTAATGTAATTTTAGTGGCGGAGCTATAAATGACAATAAGGGAATTTTCTAGTTTTTTCCTTTTTACAGGCCGCATTCCGCCTGATCAACTCGTGATCTCGTCGTTTGGTATTTAACGCCCCCAATTTTTTTACTGTAAACCCCTTCGCTGGGGTTCACTGTCTCTCGCATTCTACAAATCTCCCCTGAAAAGATTCTACACGATTGATTATTTATTACTCAAAACAGGCAGTAAGGAATATTACTAATAAGATCTTGGCAGTGTAAGGCCTAGGGATTGCAGTGTTTTGGAACTTTGTCGTAACATTTGCATTTTACAACAGCCATTTCATTGTTGTGCTGGACTCAGCCATCCGGATGAGTGCTTTTGATTCTTTGGTAAAAGGTGATTGACGTATGATTGTCTTCGATCGCGTGATCTGACAGACGACTCCTTAATTCTCGAAGCATCGCAGCATTGCAAAGCAACACTGAGCAATTCATTTGTTGATATGTAGAAAATGAGTTTTGGGACCAGAAGCACGGGTAGGAGACAGACGATTTGAAGAACAACCTTCAACTTGAGGTATTTGGTGGAGAATCGAAACCGAGAGGTTTTATTTGATTGAATTGAACTCACATCAGTGTTTTCCGACAGCTGTTGGTCGAATCGACTTCAAGCGTTGAGTGACACATCCTGTCTATTTCAGGAGAGAGGCCCAAGGCTAAAGGTAAGAAGAATGCTTTCAAATACGAGAACCCGTAAAGAACACTTATTTGCCGAAGAAATTATTGTAATACATAATACAGATAACTGTATGAACACTAGCCCCGTTTGGCGCGAATTTGTCCGTAGAAATTATCTGTTCCAAAATGCGAAGTTTTCAGAGAACGAAACTCGAGGAAAACTGTGAACTTCGAGGAACAAATAATGTTCAAGGATAAATTTAAGAGCATATTTCTTCGCCAAATGGAGGCTATCGGTGTTTATTACCCTTCAAATATTTGCGAGGCGCGGGAAACTAAATTGTGTACAATCAGTTAACATTTCCAGCGTGGGATGTTCAGTGTTCTTTAGTTCTTTAGTACGACTTTATCAACAAACAAACATGTCCATTCTTCTGTAACAACCACATAATGAGAAGATAGAAAAGAAGGATTTTTGCCTTTTTTCGAAAAATCCATGAAGTCTCTTAAATATTTTTTACATTACTCACCTCCTCCCATATGTCATAGCTTATTCCAATATCTCACTTCACAGGAGTTAGCTGAGAAAGAGAGATAATGGAGAATGTAAAAAACTTCAAGAGACTTCTGAATTGTTTGAGAATGGGCCAGAACCCGGGTTTTCTATCAACTAAACGCGCTCTTATCTTGAATTGAATTTTAAACAAATACTTTTAGTCTCTCTAAAATAGTGGACGTTAGGTTTGAAGTAGAAATCATCATTCCAGTCAGGACATCGCGCCAGTTAGTAATTTACTGCAGTGCGCAGAGTTATCCATATTAGGTGTTACCTTCCAACAAAATTGTAAATGCAGTAGTCACGTGCGCGCGAAGGTAATTAAGGCGAACAAGTCATTATTCGTATTAGGATCTTTACGTAAGGAAGGAATGTCCCAGGAGGAAGTAGATCACCTTTTTAACGCAATAGTTTTACCAAATTTTTCTTACGCTCTGCCGGTTTATGGTGCCTCAGATTCCGACCTTTCTGTAATACAGAATTTTTTAGACCGGTGTATGAAAAGAAAATTTATGTCCAAGAATGTAAATATCAGGGATTTGCTAGAGAAGGCGGACAAGACACTCTGCAAAAAAAGATCGAATGACCCCGAATGCCCGTTCTTCCAGTTTTTACCTAAGGAAAAGAACATGAGGTACAATCTTAGAAATACGTCAGTCTCTGTCCCTAGAATCTACACTGCCAGGTTTAAGAACGTTTTTAGTAACATAATAATTTTTAGATATGATATGTAAATAGTTTTTTGAGTTTATATTGTAACTTAGGATATGTGATTTTATTTTAAGAAATAAAGATTATTATTATTATTATTATTATTATTATTATTATTATTATTAAGTAGATCATTGGATATTTTCCAGCTGGGGAATATTCAGTCACCTGATTCAGATTTAGACCATTCACGCTCAAGAAAAAATTTAAAATTTATTCTATGAGCGCACGTTAGATACGTACGAGATGTTAGTTAGTCTACGAAGCATGTAGCACCGAGTTGGCTTTAACCAATCTCGGGTCACACAAGCGCGGATGGAATGATTGTTTTCTTCAATTTTCCACTTTTCGTAAAAGCTGAGGGAACTTGTTAACTTCGTTTATTCAGCTATTTTGCTCAACTGGTACCAAACAAGGAAATTGATCGAGGACATTTTTTGTTAATATATTTATCCTGAACTCAAATTTTTGCTCCGGGTGTTCGAGTTACAAGTGAAAAATGTACTGAGACAGCTATCGGTTGAATCAGAAAACTTCAACCGCATGCTGGAATGCTGAGCACATTTACAATTAATGTTAAAAATTTACTGTGGCAACTCTCGGTTAAATCAGAAAACTTTAACCACATGCTGAAGCGCTGAGCACATTTAAAATTATTCTTCTGCGCGGTAGCGACGGGAAGGAACCAATATTGTGGCTACTGGAACAGACTTGTGAGGTATGCTTTTATAGCTAAAGGTCCTAGTAAAGCGTAGAAACTTAAACGCTGCAGAATTTGCAACTCATACTGAAATTTTGAAGGTAACCAGCTGTTTAACTATTGGGACAGCGTTGTACTTTTTTCTAGACCATAAAACGTTGATGTCAAGTGCAAAATATTTAAGTGAAACTTCAAAGATACGTACCATTAATGAACAAATAGAGAAGCCTCGACTGTGATCTGTTCTGTTGTAAAGCACCGAGGAAGCGGCTAGAGCACGAAAGAAGTGTAGGGAGAAAGACGAGACTTAATGGAGTGTTTCTCCCCACTTCTTAAGTGCTTTACAACAGAACAGAGCACAGTCAAGGCTTCTCCAGTTATTTTATAAAAAAGAATCCGTCAAATTCCTCACGCCTTACTTTCAATTTTCAACATCAACTTTATTTCCAAAGCGAACAACAGTGTCGTCAACATACTCTATACTCTAATAAAGCACGCTGCAATGAGCCCATCAGAATCCTTGTTGGAATGGTTCAAATAATCTTATTGGTTGAACAGGACTAAAGTTGTCAAATGTTGAGTAATCAATGTTACATTTGTCATCCAGTACCGAGGAAAAGTTTGAGATTTCTCTTAAAGCCACACAGTTATTTTCAAGAAAATTCAATTGACGGAAAGAGAGCAGATACACAAATTTCAAATCGGGGATTTCACTGTTTTCTCGCACTTGAGGTAATTCGTTGTTGGCCCAATCGCGAATCACCTTCTGGCAAAACAAGTATTTCCCAATCCCTGCTTTTCTAATGACAAGAATAGATTTAACATTCTCCTGATCATCAATCATGCCTAGAAATATTTCTCTGCGTCGCTTGACTGGAGTACCGCTGACTTTTTTGTAGTACTCAAGCTCTTTACTCCTTGAATAATATGTCTCGTCATTCCTGATCAGGGCTTTTCTTCCATGTTGTATGAGAATATAAGTTAATATTTCGTCTGTTTTCGCGTTGGAAATCGTTTGAGAAGCGAGCAGCCTGGGTTGGAACTCCGTTTGGCCTATAATGGAAGTCTGTAAAGCTGTAATGTACGCACTCACCGCTAAAGGATTAAAAATAAATGTACTTAATAAATGATATGAACACGAGGATAGGAGTTAAACTACTTACATTCTTACTCCACACTCTTCAAATCTTTCGAGGACAAGCCGATATTAACACACAAGCTTTTAAGAAAATAAAGATCTTCAGCTCTGATCTAAATACTTCGTATCAAAACAATCGCAACGATGAAATGCGTCGACAGTCACGCGCCGTTGTCAAATTTTTTTTTGTCAAATTTTAAATGTTTTGAATGAAACAGTGTAGCACCTATTTGTTGAAAAAAATGAAGAAAAGCCGTTCTTTTTGTTGCCTGTAATCAGTTGCGGGTAAAAAACGACTATATTTTGCCGTTAAATAAATATCGCTACATTCAATTCTCACCGAATTGGCGTGACATTGCAAACTCTAGAAAACATTTCACTAAAAGAATCGAAAATGGTTTTTCTATTCCGATAGATTATTTCCCCTACTGCCCTTAAAGAACCAATTTCGGAAACACCCTAGTTTGGGAAAGAAGGCGGCCGCGTGGGGAAATTTATCCGCGACTCAAATATCTCTCTCTTTCGCTTATTTAAATGCAACGCAATTTTCTAGGATTACGTACCTCCAAAACAAAACGGGGAAAGGATATCAGTGAAACAATGCTCTTTTCTCTTTTTCAAAGGATTAAGCCTGGCAATTTTCAATTCTGCATAGAAGCATAATAGAGTCTGTCGTATCGGTCATTGTTAAAACTGTCTTTGTTTGATGCTACTTTTCGACATAGGAAAAGTAAGGCGGACAAAAATATTCACCGAAAAATAAATATTTCTTTACCAGCTCCAATTATGACAGGGGATTAAGTTTGAGTGGTAAAACAAAGGATTATGTTGACAGAAATACCGGAGGTAAATTATATTCGTTACATGAGGTCACACAACTTGGGTAATAGTCACGGTGAAAATTTGCATATTTGAGCGGTCGAACGAAAAAATTCATTTCTCGAAAACTAAAATATATTTTCACAAAAAAACTACGCCACAATTATCAGGACATATTGGGATATAAAATATGAAAGTAGGAGTGAAAACGAATTTTGGGCGACTTGCCACAATATTTCAAATTTGTTTGATTGATGCTGAGATCCTCTCTTAAATGTACTATCTATCAAAAAAATTGTGTTCGAAAAATGACAAAATCATGTGGAACCACCAGAGTCTCTCACTAGTAGCTGATGGAATTGACAGATGGGACTGTGAAAACCCACTTAAATCATTGGAGAATTTTTCACTTAACCCTTTAACTCCCATGAGTGACCAAGACAGAATTTCTCCTTACAATATCAATACAATATCAACCAGATAGTGATGAGAATAAAGAAAAATATCAATTTGGGGATAATTAGTTGATCCAATACTAAATTCTCTGAACTAACATTATAAGAATTGTATAGTTGACAGTGAGGAGAATTACAAATTTGATCTGGGAGTTAAAGGGTTAGGAACTTTGATTGTCAAAATCTAATTAGTAAGTCTTCCAACTGTCTGCCATGCAATTCTTATGATGGATAATTCTTATGATTAAAGAATTTGGTATTGGATCAACTAATAATCCCCTAATTGATATTTTTCTTTATTCTCATCACTTGTTTGCTTGATGTTGTATTGACATTTGTTGTGAGATTGGCCCAGAAGATTTTCCCCTTTCTCTCAAGCTCTCATCCAATCAAATTCAAAACTTGAAATAATCAGGACTTGATGACTGGCATTTTCCAACACTAAATTTTACTTTGTTTCACTCTGAGTTCCCATTGCCTCCCTGTGATATTTTCCTTTGTTCTGATTGGTCATTATCATAACTCGAACAAAAAGAGCTCTGATTTGAGAAAAAAAAAAAAAATACTCAGATTGTACATGTACCTATCAGCTCCTGTCTTCTTGTTGTACACTCATTGACTATTTCTTCAGGGATGACACCTTCTACCATTTTCTTATTTGAGAAAAAAATACTCAGATTGTATATGTACCTATTAGCTCCTGTTTTCTTGATGTACACTCATTGCTCATTGATCATGTCTTCTGAGATGACACCTTCTACTACTTTGGACCTGTTAGGTAATAATTTAAATCAGCAATAGTTGTATAAAAATGAAAGAGCCAATTAAGATATTTTAGTTTAATTTTTTGGGAGATTTTTAGCTCAAGTTATGGCATCTTAATAATAGCTGGATCAGGGTTATTGAATTTCTAGCCTTGTGATTGGCTAAACAGCTAAATGAAAATAAAATGAAAGTCGCGAGAATGAATAATCTTACCCATGATTTCCCTCAAAGTAATAAGCCTTCCAGCACACAAGGTCAATGACTCCTTTTACCTCAGATTCCAAACCAATTTGCAACTGGGTGAAGGCTGCAGTGTGTTGTAACTTTGTTCTGGGGAAAATAATTTTTCACTTTTTCTAATAGGAAGTTCCTTTGATATACATTGTGGAATAAAAATCAGCAATAAAAACGACCAATTTTTTCACCTTCCCAAGTCATTTCAAATATGAAAAAATTAGCATATAAATTTAATAGTTAAAAAAAAAAACAGATGAAAATGTAACAAACATCTTCTCAAATGTAGTGGATGATCTTTTCTGTTGTTCTTGTCAACTCTTGAAAATCTCGGTGTCAATCCAATCCATAGTCATAGGAATTCAATTGTGGCCTCACAGTTGACATGTTTAATGCCACACTGTTCAGGTCATTTTTTGCAAACATTTAGTTCTGTTTCTCATTTGTTATATCAATATAAATTTTTACCTTGTTCCTTCTTTAGGACCAGAATTTTAACTTTTTTATGACAAAAAAATTTTTCCACATTCTTTAATTCCCCCTATCATCCATCCTGTAGACCTTATCATTTCAATCATTCTCAGGGATTTTTTCAGAAAACCTAAGGGCTTCACTTGTTTTTCAAATTTTGGCCAGATATGATCTTCTCTCTGCAGAAATTTAGGTGTTGATGTAAAAATTTGCATTGATAATCAATTATCCAAAACTATTTTTAACAATAGCACAGTGCTTGGACTGTAGTCATTTTTCCAATGCAAATTCAAATTAGAAATAAGTGCCATAAGACATAAATGATCACACTACAATTGCAACTCAATAATTTTAGGAAAACTGATAACTCATCTGTAAAAAAGCTCAAAGAAGGAAAGGCACTTTTTTCCATTCAAAATCTAAATACTACACTACCTTAAGATACTGACAGTGCTAAATAAATTACTAACAGCTTGCTGTCCTAAGTTAAAACTACAAAACTGTTTAACCTTTTTTTTTTAATTTTTTCTTTCCTTTTTTTAACATAGTAATGCAAGGTAATGTAGTATTGTTATTGTGCCACAATAAAAAAAAAACCCTTGAAAAATCAATGAGAAATTTTCCCTTTCACTCTCATAATTTGGTTTTTCAGCATCACATAAGTCCAAGCTTCAAAAGCCCTCTCCCCCTAACTGGCAATCCCTCTCACATTTGAACCTTTGAAGATGGACTCATTAAAATTTCCACCTCACCGCAGGTGTACATGTATGTTGCTGATAAGAGCTTTTACTTTTCGCACACATAAACATCATAACTATGCGTTCATCAGTTTTTTATGACAATTCAAACTGTAAATCCTTTATGATTACAGTAGGATACTCTGTAACAAAGCTGTGACAAGTTCAGAAAAATTCCTTCAGAAATGTATAAAGAACTGTGAGGAGAATATACATCCTGATGTTAGGGAATAAATGGTTGATACTCACCTGGTGTATTAATAATGTTAATGTTTGTATCTTTCCAATCGACATATGTTGCTGCAGATTAAAACAACATACATATATACAGTTGTATCTTCTTGAAATATACAAAGAATATTATTTCATTATGCAAATCATATAAAAAACCAGAATTTCTACTGTATTTAAGACATAACATCTTCACTAGGCCTTGTGAACATACTAAAAAAGATGTAGCAATGTTGCTATGGCAACCATGTGTAAAATCTCCAAACTGTATATTCCTGAGATTTTTGTTTCTCTATTTACTACAGCAAATTAAATGACCTTGAATTCTACTTTCTTGGGAGTTCTAAAAAGATTGAAAAAGGATCTCTCTATCCAGGCTGAAATTCAAACATGGTTACATGTGTATGAATATCATATATTTGAATTCACAATGATAAAGCAGCAGTGAAAACAACACCTGTAAAAAATTCAGGCCTATACATTTTAACCCATGACCTCTGGGATACCAGTGCAATGCTCTATCAACTGAGCTACAAGGCTATAACAAGCCAACTGGGAGTTGGTCATTTTGTTGGTTTGTAATAAATCCATTGGTGATCGATAAATGACTGTGATTATATGAATGTCATACATCTGATTTGTGGTTTATTTAATAAATCATAGTACTGTTACTTAATACCAACCTGTATGGTTATTCCTCGCTGTCGTTCCAGATCCATGGAATCCATAGTGGCTCCTACATTGTCCTTACCTCGCACCTGGTTAGAAAAAAAGGATGAATACCAAACAACCAAATCTAATGCATGGATATATCAACACATTTTTCTTGAGCGAAGAATTTGTTTCTCATCAATAAAGTATTAAAAAAAACCCTGAGATTTACTGTATTAATGCTTTGGAGTTACAGTGAGATTATGTATCTTGTATCTTCACATTTGTTTGTCATAAGAAGTCTGATCATACTGGTGAGAGTGGTTCCCTGAAGGACTGTTGTTGGTAGAAGTGACTCAAGTTTTAACAATACCAGTGTGTTACAATATAATCTAACAAACAGAAAGAATGTTATACTCCTTTAGACTTCACTACTTTATTAAACAACTTTTAATATTTTTAATGCAGAGCAAGTCCAATAGGAAATACAGTAATTATCCTCAATAAACTTACTTAAGCCCACAACAATCTGTGTCTTGCCTCGCCACTGACACAAACTCACAGTTTTCTCCAAAGTTCCTTGGATTAAACAATCTTCACAATAGCCCTCTCACTCTGTGTATAGCTTTCCAAGCAGTCATTCACTTCTGACAACAACAACTACTACTACACAACTGAGTCCTTATAGACATTTACAAAGTATTCTAGAACATTCCAGAAACTTACAGCACAACTGTCTCAGTGGACTGGTATTACATCATGACTGCATGACCTAATGAAATGTTCTGTTATGTTCCATGGAATGCTTCTCAGCATGACAAAACATTCTTACCAGAAAATGTCTAGATACTTATTTCTACAGTCACTATCCATAACAAGTGGAAGTCATAAAGTCATAATCATTTGACACAAGTGGTGAGTTCCACCAAGGTTGTCAAATCATCGATCTTTACTGCCAACAGCAGTCCTTTCCAGGGCTACTCTAACCCAGACAATCAGACAACACAATCAAATATTATTACTGCAAGTTGTAAAACCTTTGCTACTTAGAAATAATTGATTGAAGAAGCTGTGGTTTAAACTTTACATCAACTTGATATTAACAAAGTCTTTGTTTCAGAGATATTATCAGAACTCTCTTCAACCTATGGAAGTTTGACACCTCTTGAACTTTTAGTAAATTTCAATCCACAACACATGTTGAGACAGGGCAAAAATCACTATTTGTATAATCACTCAAAACCCATGGGAAATTGGCTTTGAACTGTTACAATGTGTATCAAAATCCATTTGTGAAAAAAATTTTTTTGGTCTTGTCAGAATTCCTATCAACCTACAGAAGTTTGATATCACTTAAACTTCAAGTAAATTCTGATCCATAACACACACTAAGGAAAAAAACTGCAGTAAAGATTTCAACAGGAAACCACAGGGCAAAAATCATTATTTGTATAATCATGCAAAACCCATGGAAATTAAACTTTGAACTGTTAAAACAAACATCAAAGTCAATTAGTGAAATATTTTTTTTTCCTCTAGTCATGAGCATGGCACTAAAAAAAAATTTAGAATCCTTGTGAGGAATAGAATCTCAGACCTTCAGATTCACCACTTTGATGATCTACTACTGAGTCACAGAGACTTTGCTGTGAGCTCAATTGTTACAAGGTCCACATGTGAGATGCATCCTGCAAAGTAGGATTGGTAATGTTGAAAGCATTTCTAAAGGCAAATCAAAGTCCATTGTTCTCACCTCATGCATTTGACTGATTCTTCCAGTATAAAACAAAAGTCTCTCTGTGAGTGTGGTTTTTCCAGAGTCAATATGGGCAGATATACCAATATTTCTGATTTTTGACACATCCTTCTGTCAAAAAAAGGAGACAATGTTACATGTATGCCCAATGTACACAGCCATGCCCAATTCCCAAATTGAAAGTGGTTTAGCATGATCTGTACTCTTATATCGACAATGATATTCATTATCACAGAGGTCAAAATTTGCTACAGACTCATGCGGCCCAGCCAGGTGAATCAGCAAAAACTTTTGAGCAATGTGATGATGGACATCATTGTATAGAGAACATGCTAAACCCCTGTCAATTCCTTTTTTACCACAATAATGATGTCAAACAAAATGATTCTTTCAGTGATAAAGGCATTGCATGACCAGTTGATGCAAGCAGCGCTGCTCATGCTCTTATCAACAACAGCAAATTGGTCGATCAAATTGCAACATTACTGCTGATCATAGAAAAGAAATGTTTCAAAATTACGCATGGCATCCAGTAATAAAAAATTCCCCAATTTCAAGGGCCTGTATTCATGAATGAACACTAAGGAAAAAATTTAAGTTTTTGCTAATTAATGTTAGTAGTAGCTGGAAATAGGGTAAAGTAACAGGAGAATATCATTCATTGGGAATAAAAGATAAGGCTGTGTTTAAATGCTAGGTAGCCAAATATTTTCACAGAATTTCTACTGAAAGATTATTCTTTAGAGTATCAAATATTAGTTTAGAAATATTAATTAAGTAATTCCAAAAATTATTTTGGCTTTTTACTACAGAGCACAAATTATCAGAGCAGAAGCATACTATAAAATTGCAAGGTTTTCAACAACTCTAAAACATTTCTCACCTAGTGATTTCATAGGATCTAAGTAAATGCTTAGAAAATTTGTTCTCTAAAACACCACAATAATTTTTGGAGTAGCTTGGCATTCCTAAACAATCAGTAGGTTTGCAAGAGAAATTTTGGGGAAAATCAACATTACTTTACTTTAGTAATAAGAACTTGGTGTTTGATCAAGATACCAGATAAGTTTGAGTATTCTCATTAACTGTTTGCTGGAGAATGGATGGATGTTGAAGGGAGAAGTGACATGTTAATCACTTCTGGGAGTCAGAGGGTTAATGAACAGCCTGTGAAAGTTACCACTGACTGTTGAACTCATAGGAACATTTTCACCGACAGTTTTGAAAGACTGTTCCTTGTAATACAATAAATAAAATATATACATTTTTAACCCCGGTGAAAATGAAGTCAAAAACTGTCGATCTCCTTGAGAAACTTGAGCACTCACCGTTGCTTCAGAGGCAAAAAACCGAGCCTTCACCTACGAAAAAAAAGCATTCGTTCGTAAGATTCAGGATTAATTACTAACCAAAGGAAACAAATACGAGCAACTTGTACTCCCTAATATCATATTGAACTCAATCTGGATTTATTATTTCCCATATTTATCAAAATACGAAAATAATCAGTTTAAAATCATATTACTGTTTTGATTTTTTATTCTCTCGTTCTATAACTTCTATAACTTTCTGATTTTAACAAATCACAACCGATACGATAGTCCTAACTGTTTGAGAAAGATGTACGATTATGTAAGCTTTTCACTTCTTCGTGACTGAGGATTCTCGTTTAGTAAAAATTAACAAAAACTTAAATTACGGTCTAAACATCAAGGTTGCAAATCTTACATTACGAGAAAGAAGACGAAGTCCAGATCGCTGGATCAACAGTGTCGCTAAACCCATATTTCGAGCTAAAACATCATAGTCCGTATATCTCAGGAAATCTTTCAAAGTAATTTTTACCAGGCGCACGTGAAAGGAGTTTGCGCATGACCAGATAATGACTACTGCTGTTGACCAGTTTTGTGGAAAAAAAAGGAAGCCGGCTCCAAACACATACCACGTGCCATATCAAAATGTACATTTTAAAATTTTTACTAGAAACTTCAATTTATATTTATTAGCGTTCCCAAGAGTAACCCTCCGTTCATTGGCTTTATGATACGACTTCTATAATACGACTTTTAAGATACGACTTTTAAGATACGACTTTACGCGCCGCCATTTTTAAAAACAGCTGAGTAACCAGGCCCAATACCCGCAGAGTGCGCGGTTCAATTTGGTTCTTGTAAAAAACAGAAACCATAATTTGAATCAAGAATAGTTTTACTTGTGACTCCGTCTCCTACGTGTAAATACAGATCACCAAAAGATAGATCAAAGTGACTCTATGATGAACTCGTGGATATACTGCACAGAATACATGGTACCGGATTTAACTAAAAGCCAATGACCCTGAAATTTCAAGAAATATAATTGAACAGTTATTCCCACAAGAGTCGCAACAAATTCATCAGCCATATTCAATTTAATAAATCGACACTCTTGGTCTGTACTCTTATCTACAACGATATTCATCATCACAGTGGTCAAAATCTTGTGGACTTACTTGGCTGCGCCTCGTGAGTTCGCAACAAAGTTTGAGCAAAGTGATAACAAGATCTAACAAATATCGTTGTCGATTAGAGGACTGACCACGCCAAACCACTTTCGACATATTTGTTACCACAGTATTGACGTTGAATAAAACGATTCTTCCAGTGCGTGACTAGAGTTCGTGACTGTGCTCTTATCGACAACGGCATTCCTGCAAGTTGCGGTAAAATTTATTATATGACCCGTCCGGCCCTGCGTGCCTAATCCTAAGGCCGAAAAACCATGGAGAAAGACGACGTGAAAAAGCGGTCCGGCCCTTGTGTACTTGTACGACTTGATTGCAAAAAGGGAACGAAACATTGTTCGCTGTTGTTGCGAAAAAATGAGTGGCAACAGTAGACAAAAATGAGTAATAAGTCACGTCTTCCGATAAATTGTGATTTTCTTGCTCAACCAGTGTTAAACGGTAACCCCAATTGAGGTCTCTACAAGTAATTCGTCTGGAACTTAACCTAACAAAGCTGGACAACTTAAACGAGGATGACTCATTTTTATAATGACTGATACAGTGTAATGGCGGACAGTTAAAACGAAAATTTGTTACTTGCTGAAAATAAGAAAAGAAAACTGTCTTTTCTTTGCAGTACTCAGGGGGGCGTAATTTCATCAAAATGAAATCATAATCAGGTGAACGGGAAGATATTTTCCTCTTTGTCCTTACCTCAAGAGGCTTCAACTAAACGTTCCTGTAAGATAGATTCCTTTGACGCATGGTAACCTCACAGAAGATTACCCTCCCAACCCTTCCCCGACCCCAAGTCTTACTTGTTACAACTCTTGAGTAGTCTACACCCACAAACCAAGTACAGTAAACAATGTCGCCAGTAAAAAAAACCTTTATTACAAAATCTTTGCGGTTTTATTTACATTGAGCGTAGCATGTCACTCCAATGATTAAAAGTACTTTGCCTACCTGGTATCTTTGACCCAAATTAAGATTTCACTTGGAACTACTGATCTAGTTTAAATATAAAAATCTACTAAAATTAATGAAACTATTAAAGTTAATGAAACTAATGAAAAGACAGCTTTAAAGCTGGTCGGTGTCTCCGAATTATAGCTTCAAGACTAGCTGCCATCTCATCCTGATAAACTGGCAGAGGAAGTTCTAGTGTGGTTAGCTTACAGCTCGGATGCTGTAAAGCTTCACATAGACTGGCAACACCGATATCAGTGATGTCAGTATCCTCCAGATCTAGTGTGGTTAGCTTACAGCTCGGATGCTGCAAAGCTTCACATAGAATGGCAACACCGATATTAGTGATCTCACAATGTTGCATACGTAGAGTGGTTAGCGTACAGTTTAGATGCTGTAAAGCTTTACATAGACAGGCAACACTGGTATCAGTGATCAAATTACAGAGCATACTTAATGCGGTTAGCTTGCAGCTTGAATGCTGTAAAGCTTCACATAAACTGGGAACACAGGTATCACTGATCCCTCTAAACGAAATACATAGAGTGGTTAGCTTACAGTTTGGATGCTGTAAAGCTTCAGAGAGACTGGCAATACCGGTATCAGTGATGTTATTACCCTCAAGATATAGTGTGGTTAGCTTACAGCTTGGATGCTGTAAAGTTCCACATAGACTGACAACACCGGTGTCAGTGATCTCACTACACCCCAGGTTTAGTGTGGTTAGCTTACAGCTTGGATGCTGTAAAGCTTCACCTATACTGGCAACACCGGTATCATTGATCCCACTAGAATTCAGATTTAGTGTGGTTAGCTCACAGCTTGGATGCTGTAAAGCTTCACATAGCCTGGCAACACCGGTATCAGCGATCTTAATATCATTCAGACTTAGTGTGGTTAACGTCCTTACCAATAATCGAGTAATAAAATCAAGATGTTCAACACTCCAGTTAATGTAAAATAATATAAGTTCAGACACAAGACAGTGTTCATTCATCAGTGAATTAAAGACTCGTTGTATTCCAGACAGTGTTAGATGTGGTCCGGAAAGTCCTAACCTCTCAACTGTGACAAACTTATCGGTATACTTGTGTTGTACCTCTCCAGCTTCCTCTTCATTTAGTTCACTGATAATGTCCAATACAAACGATACCGTAATGCAGGCTACTTCTGAGCAACAATTTAAAGCCATGACACCGTGTGAATTACAAAACGCTCGGGGATTCTCCCATTTATACCAAACAAGTTTGGTATAAATGTCGGTTATTGAGACAGGAAGGTCATCAGAATTTTCTGATTCGGTTAGGGTATACTCCATCTCGAAGCACAACAGATAACAGAGCATAGGAATATGAGCAAAACTGACCAGGTTCTCATTGTTCATGACATGTTTAAGTACAGCGTTCTTCATATTTTCGTTTTTCTTGAAGTATTTCTTTATGTACTCTTTGACTTGTTCTGCCGAAAAACCAGCAATTTCCACATACCATTTATAACGGATTCCTCCCATCTTGTCCGATTCATCAGGTCGCGAGGTAATCATGACGATAGCCCCTTGCAGGATTTTTCCATGGATGAGTTTAGAACACAGTGCAGCCACCGGCATTTTACGTCTAACGTCATTGGGATGCCGTCCTTCTGAGTTTCCAGCGATACTGGTTTTCTGAGAATACTCATCATAGCCGTCGAGAATTATCATTACTTCCTTGGAATGCTTTACAATGTACTCAAATGTTGATTCGTTAATGTTACATTTGTCATTCAGTACCGAGGAAAAATTTAAGATTTCTCTTAAAGTCAAATGCTTATTCTTGAGCAAATTCAACTGACGGAAAGTAAGCAAATACACAAATTTCAAATTGGGGATTTCAGTGCTTTCTAGTGCTTGAAGTAATTTGTTGTTAGCCCAATCGCGAATCACGTTTTGGCAAAACAGGGATTTCCCAATCCCTGCTTTTCCAACGACAAGAATAGAATTAGCACTTTCCTGATCATCAATCATGCCAAGAAGTATTTCACAGCAGTGCTTGACTGGAGTACCACTAATTTTCCCGTAGTGCTCAAGCTCTTTACTCCTTGAATAATATGTCTTGCCATTCCTAATCAGGGCTTTTCTTCCATGTTGTATGAGAAGATTAATGAATATTTCGTCCGTTTTCGCGTTGGAAATCGTGCGAGAGGCAAGCAGTTTGGGTTGGAACTCCGTATGGTACATAATTGAAGACTTTAAAGCTGAAGTGTAGGTACTTATGGCTGAAATATAAAAAAGGAACATACTTAATAAATAATATGAACACGAGGATAGCAGTTTAAGTACTATCACTCTTGCTCCACGGGGTTTAACTGTTTTGAGGGCAGGTCTGACAATCAACACACAAGCGCTTAAGGCAAAGATTTTAGGCTATATTGGTATTACTCTTATTGCTGAAAAAAGTATAACAAACTAAAGGCACATTAATACCACACATAGTTCTAACCCTTAGAAGCTTAGTCTTGAATGTAAATTTCAAAGTCTAGTGTCTGACAGAGAAACAATTCCAGTATTGAATATCAGAGCCCCAACTCACGGACCCTATAATGGTTAAAAATCGGTGGTGGCGTCAGATCCACTTGTCTGACGCCCAAATTCTTGAAACAACAGGATCACATATCACCATCCAATATGGAGCAACTAACAATTACCGTTCCAGATATAGGTCTTGGCCTACTGTGGTTTCAGAAAAAACACAAAATTTCTGTGTTTTCTGAACAAAAGTTGTGACCCCCTTCTATATAAAAATCCTTGATCCACCCTTCAAAATCGTCTTTACTTGTCAACATTTAATAACAGTAGTTCAAATAGTTGTAAATAAGTTCACTGTTATCATTACCATTCACATGATCACTATTATTACATTTATTATTTCACTATTAAGTATCACACTCATCAAAACATGTAGGACTCACTTTGAGAAGGCAATTCATTGGCACCTAAATTAAATAATAAACAAAAAGAAGTGTTGTCTCTTTAAACCAATTTACTTAAGAAATTTACTTACAATCTGATTCATTCGTCTCAACTAATATTATGTCAGGTTCCAAAAATGGGTAAAAAACAACAACAACAACAACAACAACAACAGAAAAAAAAACTGTAAATACATGTATATGTGCTGGCAGTTATCACTTCCCTGTGTATTCAATTAAGTATCAACATCAAAATACAGTTGCACATGCAGTACTGGATAATTCTCTGTTTAAAACAATTTGATGTGTTGCTTAATTTGCCCAGGAACATATATCAAATCACTTCAAATCACTAAATGGCAGATGTCATTGGCCTCCGAATTTTCCATTTTCTGGTTGTGTTACATAAACCAAGCTAACTATAGAAAACAGGCATGTTCACCTGGCTCATGAAGTGAATTGTCATTCATCAGCATCACTTGATTTAACCACAATTTTTTTCTGCCACCACCTTAAGAGGCCTTGTTAAACTTACTAATACATAAACTTAAAATAAGGGTAACTTAATTTTCTATTTGTGAACTGTTACTGAATAAATGATCTTGATTTGTAATCCATACAAGAATATGCTATGGGAACTTAGATCTTAGCCAGACCTATCCTTGTAAAAGGACAAGATTGAGACAGGAAGCAATACCTGCATTAAAGTGAGGCCAATCTTGGAATATGACTGGATCATTCAAAATGTTGGCCACAACGGATGCTGCCATCACACAGGCAATTTGTTTCCATTTCTTACTTGAAGACTGCATTTCATCTACAAAGTCTTTGATGCCCCTGACTACCACCCATTCTGTCTTAAAATCATGGGCTGCAGCATACACTCCTTAAACAAAAAAAAACACTCATGTCTGTTAACTATATTGCTAATTTTGGTAGAATCCTTAAAATAATTGTGCGATGAAAGCTTAAAAAGATTCACACTCTAGCTGTTTGTAAAAATGCACATCCCAGAAAGACATTAGTTAGTAACAAAGTCTAATTTTTTTCAACCAGTACTTTAAAAAAAATTGTACACCTTGTTTCAAAAGTAACTTTCAACATTTCTCAAAAGACAAACTTTTGTCAGCTAGAGTCAACCCTTTCACTCCTAAGATCTCTTTGGTAATTCTCTTTAGTGTCTGTCGTACAATTCCTATGATGTTACAGGTGGTGTAGATGGGAGAATTTGGTTTTGGATCACCCAATAATTTCCTAATTGACATTTTCTTTTTCTTTTCCCATTACTTACAGTAATATAGTTGTATCTACTTGATATCATATTGATACTGTAAGGAGAAATTCTGTCTTGGTCACTCGTGGGAGTTTCAGGGTTAACAGGGACTGATAGTTATTCCTCAACTCTCAAACTATTCAACAAAATACTTCTACATTTTTCAGATGACAAATTTAAGACAATTGATGACATCCTGATGGAGCACATTCAATTTAGAAGACAGCAGAAGTCTCAGTCACCTCCACCTGCTAAACAATCTTCAACCCCAGTCAAACACAAAATTACTATTATTATGCAAGATATAATTTCCACAAATTTCGCATGCTATAATTATGGTATATGCTATTTCTTGGACCAGCAGAGACAATACCAGGGCAGTCTTTTTCAAAACTCTCGCTTCAAATGCTAAAGTCCTTGGCTCATCAATTATTTGAATTATTATGATTCTCACCTCCACCTTCCATTTCAACTGCAATTGCCTCAGGGTGTTTCCTAATCATATCTCTGTTTGCCTCCAAGATACTCAGAACCACTCCATCACAGTGCACTTTGGCATTATATTCATCAGCATTTTGTAAAGGTGCCTTCCACCCATCAGCCACATGTTTGATCAGCTTACCAATATCTCTACTAGGGGGAGTTTTGTGCGCAGCTGTTATCAGCTTTGCTGAAACAACCACATCTCCTAACTTGACCTTTTTGCTGTTCAAACCACTGCAGGCACCAACAGAAAAAATAGCCTTCGGTCTCAGTAGCAAAATGGCATCTTTTGAAGCAGATAAAGAACCCCCAGGAACATCAGGACCCTTAGAACACCTCATCAATGCAATTTTCATTTTCTTTCCTTGATCATCACCCATGCACCCAAAGTACACATAGCCAGTACTGATGTGGTAACTCTTAAAGGGTTCCTTCAGGTAGGCAAAGCAGCTTAAGAACTCACAGTCCTCCACTGTTAATAAAAGAATATCAACAGGAAGTTCAACATTGTTCCAAGTAAAAGAGGTTTCAGGAAGATCACTTATCAATGGAAGTGTAACATTGAGCTCTGGTGGGCTTGCATTCTGTGCTGATGTAGTTTCCCTTAGCTTGGCATCATTGCTGTCTCTAAAAAAGAAGAATGTAGTATTTCTTTTTTTTTGTTTCCATTCATTTATTAGAAGTTATTAGCAGATCCGAAACAAAAATCAAAAGATAATGAAGAAAAAGAAAAGAAAACCAGTTATGAATAACAATTAGGTCAATGCATCCTTGACCCTGCATAAAACATTTCAAGTCCACACTAACTGATTAAACAGTACAAAATTACACACTGTCAGACATACTTGAAGAAAAAAAAACACCTCTGAGTGCTACCCTTTTTTCTCTGAGTTTGCATGGTTGTGTCATTCACTGAGTTGCATCTTTCACTCAAATAATCAGGCTTTAAATCTATCACCTTCGGCACAGAATTATATTTTGACGACATGTATGAATTTTTTTGTAGACTTCATTCAAAACATCAAGAAAAAAACACAAAAATTTACTTACATATAAAGTATACCAATTTCCACACAGAAATTTTTGAGGTAATTTCTTTTATTTCATGACCCACTATATCTAACATTAATCACACAAAAGAGAAAATTAAGTTAAAACTTAAAATTAACAAAAGTAAATCACACAAACCTTCCTTTCCTAAATTTTGTTCATATGTCTCAATGGAACCTTCCAGGTCATCTTCCTTCCTGGCCTTTAATTTTTACCATTTTCATCTTCATGTGATTTATCTGTGACGCAGTCTTCATCCTTCAGCCACTCTCTGAAAAGCTCCTGGTAGTCTTTCCCAATATCAGCATCCATGCAATCAGTTTTAAGATCATTGATAACATCCTGATAGTGGGCCCTTCCAATACGCTGAAAGGTGTCTTTGATGTCATTCCAGTAGGAAATGAAAGTTGGATCATCAACTGAACCACTGGTAACATGACTGTAAACTCTGTCTCTGAGGATCTTGATGCGAGAGATGTCAGCTGCTGGAGTGGTGTCTGTTACCAAAGGAAGGTCATCTTGGCCAGAGGCAGGGAGAGTTAGACCAAAGATATTCCCCAGAAGTAATAGCAGCAGGGAGCTGTCAAAGTTCCCTGAGGAAATTGACCATTTTACAATTTGCACCACTGGGAGGTACACAGGACTCTCTTCTTTCAAAGTGTTTGTAATTTGGCACAGTTTGTGGGATTTGTCAGAACTGTGTGAAGTTTTTCTGGTGGACATACCCTGTCAAAGATCTCCTTTAACACATGTGATCCAACTTCAACAAGAAGGCGACACAGCTGAGCATAGTTGGAGGTTCCTTTGGTAGAAGGATTCGATGGAGTGGCAAAAGCCATGAGGACATGTCTTCTGAAAAGAAATATACACGCAAAAGTCATTATTTCAACTTCCCAGAGCCAAAATGTCATTCCACATACTTAACATTGAATTTATAGTCACCTGACATTAATTTATACAACAAGTGTGATGTGTCTTCCTTTTTAACCCTTCAACCCCTAAGAGTGATTGGCTTCTAATTTCTCCTCACAGTATCACTCATGAATCAAATGTGGAGGTCACAAGAATAAAGAAAATGATCACCAATTTAAGAAGTTCCTGATTGTCAAACAAATTCTCCTTGTCAGTATCATAGGGAATGTAAAGAGACCAGTGTGGAGAATATGAATACCAATGTCTTAGGGTGTTAAGGGTTAAAGGCAGATGGGGCAGAGGGAACACACACAATTCTGTTAAACCTTCAGAGTAATGTATAGTTCTTAACAAAAATGCACTGTTCTTCCAAAGACTCATTACATCTATTTAGATTTTCCATAAAAAAACATGCTACTGTTCATTTCAATTAGATTATTTTTATCCATAAAGATTATTTCTAATCCAAAAAAGTCTCTTGAGTGATCAAACTTATAAAACAGCTTTCATTTGTCAAAACAACAAAAGAGATTCTTTCTGGCTCTCAGCCATTTATACATGTCAACCACATATTTACCATGCAATTTGCAATACTTAATTCCAAGCAATTTTGGTTTTGTATTTACTGTTCTGTGAAGAGAAATAAATTACCATGGCTATGATGAAAAGAAGTTTCCATGTTTTTCCCCACAAGATTTTCCTCTAACATCCCTCAAAATTTCAGAGAAATTTTGAAGCACCCTGTGAGATCAGTTACTGTTCTTGGTAGCAAAAAAAGAGTCTGTACTCAAGCCTAGGCCCCCTGTAGAAGGAGCTTGTCTTAGTTTCCTTAGCATAGAGCTAATACAATAATAACAACTCCCCCCTGGATGGGATGCCAGTCCATCACAAGGTCCCCCCCCACCAGCATTTCATCAGGCTTCCCTAACAATTCACCAGTACACATTTATACTCCTAGGTGGAGAGAGGCATGGGGAGAGTAAAGTGTCCAGCCCAAGAACAAAACACATTGACTCAGCCAGGTCTTGAACCCAGACCTCTGGTACCAAAGTCCAGTACGATGACCATAAGGTCACAATATGTCTCCCACTGTTGTTAAGAGATGGCAATGTTCATCACTGGCAAAAAATAGTATGGTGCTCTCCTAAGATCACACTCCTTTCTTATTATATATAGGCCTAGGTCACACTAGAGCTTTTTTTTGTTTGTTTAAGTAAAAAATCTGTCAACAAGTTGCATAAAATAAGTACAACCCTCAATTTTAAAAACTTGCCAAATTTTTGTGGATCACCAAAATTCTGCTAATCTTCAAAAGAGCCATGTCCTGCCTCGGAGGCTTCCAAATTTTGGCATACCAAAGTATCTCACTTTTTTTTTTAACCATTTAGCTGTCATTGTACATAAGACATGTCTAGATAAAATTTAAGCTGGAAAAATACACTGTGGTCTGCTAGTGTAATTTGGGGCACACAATGGCAGGACACAATACAAGGTCCCAATCTCAAAACCCTTACTCTGCCAGTCACAGAGACCTCGACCAAGGACAGTTTCAAAAGCAAGCTCTATTTGAGCAAAGTCTTTGCCTTCAATGTCTAAAAGCTGAAAGTAGCTGCATAGAAGCCTGCTGATAGTGACTACCAACAATGTAAAAAAAAATTGCTATGTTGTTTTGCTCTGAAAAAAATGCAAGATTCCATTAAAACCTGAAAGCTGTGAAGATAATCATTTGACAACAACCATTCTTGCCCAGTAATTTGTGCAAGAATTTTTCTTTATCTTTTAATAGAGGGAGATGGGTTTGTGATTGATGTATGTGCCAATCAATGAAGTTTTGGTCACAGGATACTGGTTAGATGCGACTGCTGCCAAAAATTGGAAATTGCAAAATTTTTGCAAATTTTTCACAAGCCACATTCACATGCTCTTAATACAATTACTAATTAGATGGTATATCCCCTTTGAAAATAAACTCAAAGCAATTACTTTTTTGGGCAAGCAATGTAGCATATGGCGCAATAAGAAGAAAAGTGTTACAAAGGTTTCTTTGTTGGTCTGCATGTACTTCATTTCAAAGACTGTTGGTATATTCACTGACAGCAAAGATTCAATCACTTGCCGTTTTCATAGTGTAAATAAAGAAACATCAATGTTTTGTTTCTGATTCCATGAAAGTTATCTCCTTGATAAATATTGTTTGTGACTACACAACTTTCATGCTGAAATGCTCAATGTTCAAAGTTTTCAAGTTGAAGTTAGCAGAAACAAACATCATCTGTTGTGAGGCAGCTTGATTAGCTTTCGTATATAGAGAGAATCCACATTAAACTTACGCGCAAGGGAAGATCAATAACATTTCTTTCACACGATGCATATTCAGTTTAACCTCGCAGGAATTGTAAAACTGCAACTGCATTATTTGGGGATCGAATCCAAACTACTTTCTGAGTTGTATAAATTTTCTATCGATGCTGGCATCCAAAGTCAGTTGTTCGTTGCCCGTCAAAGCCTGAAAATTTTCCGAAAATTTGTCCGATGATAAGCATGTTTTTCGTACACGTCTTTAGTTCCAAGAGACCAACTCTAACATGTTTAAATCCAGCCTAGCGAATCCAACCAAATTAAGCAATATGGAAACAAATAACGGATTCAACCTCAAAAACTGGTGAATGTAGACATATCAACTATTACAATTCCCAATGGATTCGAAAATATGCACCTGTTTTCCAACAAACGGGAAGTGCTGACCGAAGCACTAAGCTACGTAGTTTAACAATTTGGCACTAATTAAAGACACTATTTCCTCGCTAGTAGTTTCAGGAATCGAGGTGAAAAGTATATGGTAAATCAATGACTCTACCTTGGCGAGAATCGTCTGCTTAACAACGTAAAGTAAGTCTCTCGAAGTAGAAATCAACCATGTTGGGCAGCCAAATCCGTGCACCTTGCATAGTGCTTCTCAACCTTCACTGATCATCTGCCTCTATTTCAGCCATTTTGAAAGTGTTAGTTTCCGGGGCTTCTTGTTTAATCTGACTTCCGGTCATTTCTATTTCCGCTTCCTCATCTTTTAGTTTTATTGAACATCTTTTAGTTATATAGGGTCACGCATGAATGAGTCAGGAAAGCGATGTATGCTGCACAACATCGATGTATGACATCCAAAATCGATGTATTCCGGATGAAATTGATTTATTCAATTTTACATTAATGTATCCATGTTCGATATTTTGTCCGTAAAAGAACCTCATACCTAAGCGGGTCACCCCACCTATCTTGTAAACGTGATCAAAATAGAGTAAGAAATTATATGGACAGGTGACTTACCCCACCTAGGCGGGTTACCTCACCAACCAACTGTATTTGCGTTGTGGAAATTGATTCAGGATACCTTTAGCTGGGGAATCTGAGATCTGCAGATATAATCTACTTCAAAAACATGGACTACATATACATAAGTGCATTTCTCTATATGTTGCATGAGAATAATTTCTCGGCAGGGTTAGAAAGTGGTCTACTACAGTAATCCATGAATCAGTGTCTGAGATGGAATATGTTGCATTATTTCTCAGATTTATTCGACAATCTTTTCAAATAGAATTCCAACCTGGAGGTAATTTGAAAATGTATCTAAACAACTGGGCTACACAAACATGCTATTTTCATTACAGTGACATTAGTAGAAATCTATAAAAGCAACCGAGCAAAACACCGAATGTATACACGAGGTTCAGGCACAAGCAAGTATTTTCTTGCGACAGCTACATGTTTCGAACATTTTATGTGTCTGAAGATTTTATTTAGCTCACACTCGCGTATTTACAACAACATTTATAGTTACCTGTAATTTGCTCTAAAATTATGCCAGTGGGATAGATTATAAATTAAAGAACAATATAAGCGACGGGCCAATTTCAGCCAAAAACACGTCGACAGAGTTGGTGTCAGTTTATAAACAGCGATTTGTTTATTTAGCACTCGAGAAAAATAAACTAAAAAACTTTACGTAAAACGGTGGTTTGTTCCCTTAACAATAAAGGTAGGGTAATTTTTAAGTTAAAATTGATAGATTTAAATCAATCAAAACAGAAGTAGAGACCAAACACTTCGAGTTTTGTCCCAATAGCGTGTGATTTGCAATAGGAATACAGCAAAGAAAATAGCCGAACTCCGTGAAAATGCACGCTGTATATTTTGGTCTGGCTCGCTCGCTTTTCACGGGCCAAAAATAATGTTTTTACATGATAGACATGAAGAATTGCTCGTTGAAAAGAGCTCTTTTATTTTATGTACATTCGTATACCCCGATGTTATGGTCGTCTGAAATATGGCAAAATTCAGCGTACAAACGGAATACAAAATATAATGTACTTTACGCGGGTGGTTACAAACGAAAGAAAGTTTAGTTGGAGAGGAAATATACTTGGAGAGCTATTCCAAGGGATGAAAAAAATGAATCCAAGATAATTTTTCGTTGTCTAGTACGAGCGTTGTGAAAATGCACTGAAAGCCCGATATAAATTATGCAAATTAGGTACGTTTTGGCCGATTTCGAACTTTCGTATTTTTTGCCAAAATAAAAACTCGCTGGCACTTTTTGAATATTATTTTTGAAAACAATTCACCAAAAGGGTCTTTTGGAGCAAATAAAAAAAGTTGAATTTTTGCTTGTGTCGCCGGATTCTTGAAAATTACTGACTTCTCTTAAGTTCTAGGCTTCTTCAGGTACTATAGTGTATACGTGCGCACAAACTGGTCTATTTCGCTGATTGAGATTGGTACACTGAAAGATGTCGGTCCTCAACAAATCACACAGAAATAAATCATGTTTAACTGTACACCAAACTGCTCATCGAGAGGGTCAAAATGCATTTACAACTGTCCTGTTCTATTTTAGAATCGATCAATATTTTATGAGCATTATATGAGTTCGGAGATGTCGGTTTACGTTATATTCGATGAAACACCCTCGAGTAACTGCCGTATTTTAAAGCAAAAATATTGATAAACGCCGCCCCCGAATAAATGCCAAATCATTACGCGACTCTTATTCGAATAATAGACTCAAAAAAGCAGACCGATGACTACTGAGGGCCTGTTTTCAAGGAGATGGGGAGCCCCAGATAGGTGAAGTAACCCGCCTAGCTGGGTAACCCGCCTGTCCATATAATCTATTATTTCATCTTGATCACGTTTACATGATAGGTGGGGCGACCCGTTTAGGCGGGTTGCCCAGTCTACTGGGTAGGGTAACCCTGTCAGCAAGGGGGCAACATTGCCATGTAAACGTCTCAAGGTCGGTTAACCCGCCCACGCGGGGCGCCGTTCATGTTACAAAAGGATCAAATAAGGAAAACAACAGCGAAACACGAGTGTGTTAAGACTTTGTACATTTCTTGGTCTTCCCATGCAGAGCTAAAACGTTAAAACATCAATTTTTACATCCACTTAGCAATAAAACCTCGACAGCGATTTAGTCACGTTTTTACTTTTAACTCAACACTACATTCACACGTTATGCCAAAGTGAAGACGTTGTACTGTTAGAAACGGTTAACGCATTGAGATATTGGCCAAAATCTTAGAGGAAAATTAATTACGTTTTTTCTGCAACGTTTTTACGACACGTCCTCGTGACATCTTAAACTCCTTAATTGCAAGTGTGATAACAACCTCGAGAAACTTCATCCTGGCATCCCGGGGTTGTAAGATTGTATGTAAACGCTGGCTATTTTTAGCCCACGGTTAGGCGGGTCACCTCACCTACCTGGGGTCCCCCACATTCATGTAAACAGACCCTAGGGCAATGAAATACAGGTTGGTGGTTGATTACTATTAGCCTGGAACTTCTTCGACTGCAAAACTGAAGATAGTATTGCTTACGTATTGCAGTCGGAAAAAAAATCGATCAAGTAATAGTGCCAGAAGGGTCCACCAAGTATATCCAGGCACCGGACGTTTCATGGAACAAGCCGTTCAAGGCCACTTGCACTTAAAAGGAATGATTGGCTGGGTACCGTGGGAATTCACGAAGAAACAGCTGCTGAAATTTGAAATTATCCCCGAAAAGTACCATTTTGGAGTGAATTCTTGATTCTTGAGCAGAGCTACCCAGAGAGGTAATAAAAAAAACTCTCTCGAGCTGCATGTTGAACCTTCCCGTGGACGACATGATTCAAAGCCCCAAGGAACGACAGCCTTGTGGCAGTGCACGATTATTGCTTCTATCGCAGTTGCAAGTTCTGAGTAAGCAAGGCACAAATCCCTTTGAATGTACCGGTTCTGATTTTGAGAGAGCACATCCGTCATTATATCTTTTGGATTCGGATCATGAAGAGGACAGAGACATTGAAATTGGGTGAACTATGTTCACTTTATTTCACATTAAGTATTGCAGTAGTATTAACACGCAGATTGTGAAATTGAGGACAAGCACTAGAACGTGTTTTTGTTTTTTACAATTAAAATGGTCAGTTACCATACTATTGTTTGCAAAAAGTAAATTGAATTTTAAATAAACGCCGCCCTCGAATAAACATCGCACTTGAATCACGAAAATTTTAATAAACGCCGGGGCGTTTAATCGAATAAACATGATAAACATGATTAGCTCTATATTTAAGAGAGCTCCTTTGTAAGAAATTTTTATAAGAGTTGTTTACAGTCTGTTGGACCAAGTTCGATCCAGCAATCTTTCGATGAAAGAATTTATAATTGGTGCCAATCCTGATCTTCCTGCAGCCAGTTAATTTCCCCAAGGTCTTGAAACAGGTAGGAAATCGACAATCATCCCTTCATATCTGGGGCTCTTCTGACTCGTCATTAAGTACTAGGCCTTTGCGGAAGTAGGCATCCGCCGGCACACATTACCATTTTAGAGTTATCCACAACAACTTTGTTTACCTCGCCCCTTTTTAATGAAAGAGAGACGCTCGAAACTTTGAAGTAATGAAAATCAAAGGGCTCTTGGAGCCAGCTCATTCATGTTGTGGCTTAGCTTTGAATTGATTTCTTGGACTTGCTGAATATAGGTGCAGATGAATTCGGTTTATGTGAACTTTCAAGACTTTTGGAATAAATTTTCTTTTATTTTTGGGCAGTTGTGTGATAAGAAAACTTGTGCATTCGTAGTGATGGGGATCGGAAAAAAGTTTGTGTGGGCTGGAGGTGGGATGGGCAGAGGTCATTAGGCAGACTACACCCTCAGTTGGCTGCAATATATCTCATAACGCTGACTGCCGCAATAATTATCTATTAAATATTCCTTGCCCGTTTCTTGATATCTTTTGTTTTAAACAAAGCGGCCATTGCATTTGATTTTTAACAAAGCGGCCACAATCGTTCCTAATAGAATTTCAAGTCTTCATCTAATCTGATTTTCACATATTAATATTTGCGTAGTCACCAAACCAACGAGAGATAAAACCACCAAAAAAGTTAACAAATGGCCAGTCACGAGGGCAACGCTTCGCTTTTCCCTATGATTCTCCGGTTTCTCATGAAAACCAATGACAATATAAGACACTAAGGGGAAATCAGTATGTGTACACTTCTGAACGTTGAAAATATATCAAGTCGAAAGAAAAGTTCTGGTCTTGGTTCGCATTTTTGTCAGCAAAATGAACACATATCGGTTAAAAAGATGAATTTCTCCAATATTGCGCAGGTTAAATATTCAATAGTGGCATCCATTTACATCCACATCTTCTTTTAGTAAGTTGGTAAATTCTGTAAAGACATCACGCCAACCAACTCGCACGGAAAATGAGAATACTAAACGAGGCTTGAAAAAAATTAAGAACGATTGTGATCAAGAGACAGGCAAGGAATATTCCACAATAGTGCAAATAATCGCGAAAGATGATCGCGGAAAAGCACTTGCGTGACGTTCGGTAAGTTGTAAGATGCCATGTTATCACGTATCAGACGAAAAAACAGTACAAATTCTCAGTCTGCATTTTGTACCCGGTCTGCGGTCCGTAGTCTGCATTTTGCACAGAGTACGAAGTCATCCAAGCGCTTGATACGGCTGGACACGGTCCTCAAATAACTCCATATTTCTCTTTGAAATATACTAATTTTTCATTGGAAAATATTCCACCTTCATTTACAATCCTCAAGCGCTTCTAAAAAGTGAAAAAATGCCAACGTTGTCCGTTTCGCTGGCCTTGTACACAGAGTGCAAAGAGATCCAAGCGAGACACTAAGAAAATTTTCACCAGACACTACCGCACACGGTCTTTAAATAACTAGACGTCCGGCAGTCTGATATTTTTCCATATTTCTCTTTGGAAAATACCAGTTTCTATTGGAAGTATTTTGTCTTCATTTAGAATCCTCAAGCGCTTCTAAAAAGTGAAAGGCGTTGCATCAAGGTTGAAAATGGGCCTTTAACTTGTAACTGTAGGATAAAAAGAGGCTCCGAAAACAACAGTGAAATAAACAAATTTTCCCAGAGTACCATTCTTTTTTATTACGATAGATCAAGTATGCATCATTGCAACAAGATTTCTTTTCCAGATTGCAGGAAAATGCGTTTCTGGGAGACTTATCTTTTAAAAAATTTCCCGGGGGAGCATGCCCCCGGACCCCCCTAGAGGTTCGGGCCTTCGGCCCTCAATTTTCTAGGGAACCTGCCTACTTTAAAGGCAGTGCCCTTTTACTTCAAAGTTGCAAATTGGTTAGCGTCTTGTTCACTTTGATTGCCTCAGCAATACATGTAGCACCCGCAGCACTAATACCATTACGTCGCAAATCCAAATTGGTTAGCGTCTTGTTCACTTTGATTGCCTCAGCAATACATGTAGCACCCGCATCACCAATATCATTTACAGACAAATCCAAAATGAATAGCGTCTTGTTCACTTTGATTGCCTCAGCAATACATGTAGCACCCGCAGCACTAATAACATTCTTTTCCAAATACAAATTGGTTAGCGTCTTGTTCACTTTGATTGCCTCAGCAATACATGTAGCACCCGCATCACCAATATCATTTACAGACAAATCCAAAATGAATAGCGTCTTGTTCACTTTGATTGCCTCAGCAATACATGTAGCACCCGCAGCACTAATAACATTCTTTTCCAAATACAAATTGGTTAGCGTCTTGTTCACTTTGATTGCCTCAGCAATACATGTAGCACCCGCATCACCAATATCATTTACAGACAAATACAAATTGGTTAGCGTCTTGTTCACTTTGATTGCCTCAGCAATACATGTAGCACCCGCAGCACTAATACGATTCCCATACAAATACAAATTGGTTAGCGTCTTGTTCACTTTGATTGCCTCAGCAATACATGTAGCACCCGCATCACCAATATCATTTACAGACAAATACAAATTGGTTAGCGTCTTGTTCACTTTGATTGTCTCAGCAATACATGTAGCACCCGCAGCACTAATACGATTCCCATACAAATACAAATTGGTTAGCGTCTTGTTCACTTTCATTGCCTCAGCAATACATGTAGCACCCGCAGCACTAATATCATTGTGAGACAAATCCAAATTGGTTAGCGTCTTGTTCACTTTGATTGCCTCAGCAATACATGTAGCACCCGCAGCACTAATATCATTGTGAGACAAATCCAAATTGGTTAGCGTCTTGTTCACTTTGATTGCCTCAGCAATACATGTAGCACCCGCAGCACTAATACCATTACGTCGCAAATCCAAATTGGTTAGCGTCTTGTTCACTTTGATTGCCTCAGCAATACATGTAGCACCCGCATCACCAATATCATTTACAGACAAATCCAAATTGGTCAGATTCAAACCAGTTCCAAACGACTTCGATAAATGCGAGTGAAAATCACTTTTTTCTCTTTTGCATTCGTTGATGGCCTCCAATACAATTTTTGCACCACGGCCTTCATTTTTGTTGACTTCATTTGTTAAACTCTTTACAAGAGCCACAACCTGTTCATCGCATTTCATGGCCAAAATTCCACATGAAAACAAAAGTATTTGTTTAAGTTCAACGAAATACCTTGGATTGGAAACTAGTTCTTCAGGTTTCATCTCCTTGCTTTGAATCTGAGAACAAATGAAGAATGCTGCAAAGAATTCTTGAAAACTTTTATGTAAGAAGGCATAGTGCAGTGTTTGTCTCAGTTTGCTGCCACCAGGCTGCACTGACAGAAATCCAAATTCAGTCAGGTCTTTTGCATGGTTTCTCAATTCACTTTCATTAAAATCCAGCTTATCGTCAAGTAAACCATTCAACGCTACCTTTCCAAGGTGATTCAATTGCGGTTTGTAATGGTTTGTCAGGTCTTCGCTCGTTTCTAGTAGTCCCTTCTTTTTTCTATATCTTCTCAAAACACATTCAACCATATCCAAGTACAGTTGAGCTCTGCTTTCGGGGAATGTGCCCTCAAACTCTTCGCATAAAAGGCAAAGAAGTGCTGTGTTTAGAGGATTGGCCGCTATTTCTCTCAGGTTTTTATCTCGCCACATCCGTTGCAAGAGCTTGGTGGCTAAATCCGTCCTTTCTTTAAAGTACTTGGTGACAAATCCTTTCACATGCTCTTCAGTAAATCCTTCGATCTGAAGCAGCACGTCACAACATTTTCTCACCTCTTTTCCAGCTTCGTGTCTTGCTGTTGCAACTATGTGGCATTTGGGAAGCACTCTTCCTTCAATTAATTCGGAAAACATCGACAATTTACTGGACGGTAACTCATCCAATCCATCCAATATCAATAAAATGCTGGACTGATTTTCACGAATAAAATGAAAGAATTGTTGTTTGACTTCTTCATCGATGTCTCGGGGCAGAAGCTGATCATCAATAGCTTCCCAAACGTCAGAATGGATATCTCGACATTTTAGTAACAATACCACTTTAAATGCTGTTGAGCCGCAGCCCCGAGGTTCTTGCTGTTTTGTGGCCCAGTCGTAGGCGTACTTTTTACAATAGGTGGTTTTTCCCATACCAGGTTCTCCTTCAATCAACACTGTTCTCGGCGCTGAACACTCTTCATACGGGTCTAGTATTGACGACATGTCAACAAATACGTCAGTGATTACTCCTCTCGTTTTCTTTCTTCTGACCACTTTGAGCCTTGTAAAAATATTGCCAAGAAAAAACTGAAACTCTTCACACCATGGAAATGGTGAGAGCCATCCCTCGCGAGTCTCGTACAGCTGGCGAATTCCATTGATAAGCTCAGTTGGATCAAAAATACCTAGCAATAGCAAAATAAGTAAGAAATCTAATGAATGCAGCATTAAAAATTGTGGTGCCTCTCTGGTATTCGGCACTGGATTTAAATAAGTGAATGAGCACGATACCGTTGCCAAAGAAATTACTTGGACGATGCAAAAAGCTTTTAGTGTATGATTCATGCTTACTGATTAAAAGCCATTTAGATTATGAATTCAGGTAAACCTACTCTGTTTGTTCGGCTGACAGTGAAACTCTGTCGTAAAATAAATTACTCGGGAGATAAATATTCATATCATTGGAGCCGTAGTCTGAGAAAGGCTTTTTTCGGGATTTACCGAGACTACGAACAAATAAATGGAAACCAAACAACGCCTTTGTGCCTTCTTTGTCACGCGGTTTCATCAAAAAAGCTGCAGAAAACCGGAACTCGCCTGCGATGAAGTGGGAGGTTTTACCTACAGTCTTTTCCTTAGGAACCTATTTTACTCAAGACGATCCTCATTCAACTATTTTCCCATGTAGAATTGAATACTCCACAATATGAGCGTAGGAAGGGTTTAGTTATTTTATTCAGAAATATGCGGATTACACCTAATGCTACTAGGAATTCGGCACTGAATTTAAATTAGCGAACGAGTACGACACCACTGCCAAAGAAATTACTTGGACGATGAAAAAGGTATCAATGTATGATTCATGTCAATTTACTGACCAAAAGCTATTTGGCTTGTAAATGCAGTGGAACGTGCTCTGTTAATTTCTAACATCGAGCCAATGTTAATGCCAATGTTTTCGTTAAAACTGTACTTCGTTTTATTTCGTTCTCCACTCTAATCAAAATATAAAGTTTTCCAGGCTAATTACGGGTGAAAGTTTGAACAATTGGAGGGAATGAAAGCACACCGTAGAGATTACTCCAGAGATTGTCTAAATTGAAAAACTGAATCTCTTTAACATAGGATGATCTCTCCCTCTCTCACATACAGGCCATGTTGACTACGGCGAAATTTGCGGTTCAGTTCGCTGTCCATCTTTACCATTTCGCCTATCATTTTCTCAACAGATCCTTTCGTGGAATAACATTGGAACTTTTAGTCCGAGTGAGAGTCACTTTTCCCTTCCTCTGTTGTTGTTGTTGTTTTTAAATTTTATACAATATTCGAAAAGAACTTATGGCTCGGCTACAGCGGTTTCTGATAGTGAACTCGGGAGATAAATATTGATATCATTAGAGTCGATAGTCTGAGTAAGATTTTTGTCGGTAAAAAAGACCATTGTAAGAACTAATTAAAAAAAAAAAACAAAGAACGCTTTTCCGCCCTCGTTTTCACGTCGTTTAATCATAGAAAAAGGAAAACGCTGGAACAAACCAGAGGTCCGGCTGCAATGCATTGTGAAGTTTCGTTCACAGTTTTTCGCTCGGGAAAATTAAAATAACCACATACGCCTTCTCCTGCCCCTTTTTACTAACACAGCCCTAATTCAGAAATTTTTTCCATGTAAAATAGAATACTCTACAAAAAATTTGAGTGGAGCAAGGATTGCATTAGTCTGTTCAAGAATACGCAGGTAAAATCTAACGAATGAGGAAGTTAGATTCATTATGTCCTTAACAAAAGTAAGACTAAAATAAGGCAATAACCCTTCTCGGCCAAATGTGTATGAGTGCTGTCAGAAAGTTATCCAATCTGAGAGGTAACCTGAGATTCCGTGCCATCCCATTCATCCCACACATTACCTAGTATCTTCATTTAGGTTTAACCTAGTAGCCAAGGCGTGCTCTTACAACAATACATTACCTGAAAAGTGTATTCAAGTTAACGGAACGGAATCCCTATTGATAGTTCAGTTTATCTGTGAGTAGCTATTTCTAGCAACCAACCTTCATCTGTGCTTTTCTCCACTGTGGTCGTCAGGCTACAAAGCGTCTCTTTAACCTCCTTCATTTCAATCTCTATCTTCTCAGTTGTGTCTCTGAGGTCACTTAGCGAATCTGCATTAGTAAGAAAGATAAGCGCAATTTCATAAGCACATTTACATCACAAATTCACATAAACGTGCAGATAAACAATGATACCTATGTCAATATCTACTCGATTCTGAACAGATCAAACTCAATAAGACGCTTAGAAATCACAAAAGTGCACTCCAGCAGTTGTACACGAGTACCCACGAACAGACAAAGATACTGCCGATGAAAACACACTGTGGACATTTGGATTTAATTCTTAATTTTTCACATGAGGTGAGCGACCTCATTTTTCGACCTTATGTGACCTCATGTAATGAATGTACTAGACCTACGGTATTTCTGTGAACATAAGCCTTTGCTTTATCATCTAGACTTAATCCCCTATCGTTATTGAAGCTGCCAAAGAAATATTTATTTTTTGGTGAATATTTTTGTCCGACATACTTTTCCTATGTCGAAAAGTAGCATCAAAACAAAGACAGTTTTAACAATGACTGATATGACACAATCTACTGAGCTTCAAGCTTTTAAAAGACCAAAGGATGGTTATAAAGTTACTGTAAAAATTTCCTTGTGTATTTGTGTTGTTCTATCTTGAGACGAACTCAAAGTCCGGCAAAATTTACTTGATAGCGACTATGAAATGTACATGGTGCGCCTACTTGTCGCCACCGTTAATTGGCGTAAATCACTACAATTTGTGCAAAGTCTAACATAACACTCTTACCTTGTTTATTTATGATTTTATTAGCTGTTTCGATGATCACGTTAATCATGCTCTACCACGTTGCAGCCAGATTTGAGTTTCAGTTTATTTATCTTCTCTAACTTATTATATCAGTGCGTGACAAGCGTGACAGAGAAATTCAAAGGACGAAAGGAGGGGAAAGAAATTTGGGTGACTTGCCGCTGTTTGTTTGATGCATGCTGACATTAGCTCTTAAGAAATTTACCTACAATCTGATTTATTTGTCTCAATCTACTAACATGTCAGGTTCCATAAAGGGTTAAAAAAACAACAACAAAAAACAGAACCATAAACATATGTGCTGGTATTTATCACCTCCCTTTCCATTCCAATAGTTTCACCATCAAAATACAGTCACACATGTAGTACTGGATTAATCAATTTTTTTAGTTTAAAACAATTTGATTTGTTTCTTATTGGCCCAGGAACATTTATCAAATCACTTCAAATCACTTTGGCAGATGTCATTAGCCTCTGAATTTTCCATATTTTGGTGGTGTTACATAAACCAAGCTAACTATAGAAAACAGGCCAGTTCACGTGGCTCATGGAGTGAATTGTCATTCATCATTACATCACTCAATTTAAACACAAGTTTTTTCTCCCATCACCTTTAGACACTTACTGGTATGTAAACTCAAAATAAGGGTAACTTAATTTCCTCTTTGTCAACTATTACTGATTAAATCATGTTGATTTATAATTCATACAAAAATATGCTGAGGGAACTTAGATCTAAGTCAGACCTTTCCTTGTAAAAAGAGAAGATTGAGACAGGAAGCAATACCTGCATTAAAATGAGGCCAATCTTGGAATATGACTGGATCATTCAAAATGTTGGCCACAACAGAAGCTGCCATCACACAGGCAATTTCATTCCATTTCTTACTTGAAGAGTGCGTTTCATCTACAAAGTCTTTGATGCCCTTGACTACCACCCATTCTGTCTTAAAATCATGGGCTGCTGCATACACTCCTAAAAAACAAAACAAATAAACAGTAATGTCTGTCAACTATATCTTAAGCTTATTTTCTTCGCATCTTTAAAATACATGTAATTGTTCAATCAAAGCTCACAAAGAGTCACACTCTAGCTGCACTCTTGCTGTTGTAAACATGCACATTGCAGAAAGAAATTAGTTGGAACAGAAACCTAATTTTTTTCAACCAGTAATCAAAAAAAATTGTACACTGAGACTATAAAACTATTCTTCAGGCTTCATCTTGTTTCATATAAAGTAACTTTCAATATTTTTCAAAAGACAAAGTTTTGTCAGTTAGAGTTAACCCCTTCACTCCTAAGATCTCTTTAATGATCCTCTTTAACATTTTAACTCCCAAGATCTGATTGTCAATTCTCCCTTCTAGCTGCTACACATTTCCTTGTAAATTGGTTACAAAAAAATTGGATGTTTTATCAAGGTAATTTTATCTTTTACCTGATGAGTTTCAGTATTCTCACTACCTGTTTGCTGGATAACATATGGATATTATAGGGAGAAGTTACATGCTCATCACTTCTAAGAGTTAAAGGGTTAATGTATGTCATAAAATTCCTATGATGTTAGTTAGGAGAATTTAGTTTTGGATCAACCAATAATCCCCTAATTCACACTTTTTTCTTTTCCCATTACTTGTCTGCTTAACATCATATTGAAACTGTAAGGAGAAATTCTATCTTGGTCACTCATGGGAGTTTCAGGGTTAACAGGGACTGTGATACTATTCCTCAACTCTCAAAATATTGAACAAGATACTTTCTACATTTTTCATGTGACAAATTTAAAATAATTCATGACATCCTAATGGAGCAAATTCAATCTAGTTATCCAGAAGAAGTCTCAGTCACCTTCATCTGTGAAATAATCTTCTCACCCAGCCAAACATCAAATCACTTTAAATACAAGATACACAATTCCTGCAAATTTGGCATGTTATATGGTGTATGCTTGGACCAGCAGAGACAATACCAGAGCAGTGTTTTTCAAAACATTTGCTACATGCGCAAAAGTGCTTGGCTCATCAATTATTTGTATTATTATGATTCTCACCTCCACCTTCCATTTCAACTGCAATTGCTTCAGGATGTTTCCTAATCATATCTCTGTTTGCCTCTGAGATACTCAGAACCACTCCATCACAGTGCACTTTGGCATTATATTCATCAGCATTTTGTAAAGGTGCCTTCCACCCATCAGCCACATGTTTGATCAGGTTACCAATATCTCTGCTGGGAGGAGTTTTGTGTGCAGCTGTTATCAGCTTTGCTGAAACAACCACATCTCCTAACTTGACCTTTTTGCTATTCAAACCACTGCAGGCACCAACAGAAAAGATAGCCTTGGGTCTAAGTACTGAGATGGCATCTTTTGAAACTGACAAAGAACCCTGAGGAACATCAGGACCTTTGGAGCACCTCATCAATGCAATTTTCATTTTCTTTCCTTGATCATCACCCATGCACCCAAAGTACACAGGGCCAGTGCTGATGTGGTAACTCTTAAAGGGTTCCTTCAGGTAGGCAAAACAACTTAAGAACTCACAGTCCTCCACTGCTAATAAAACAATATCAACAGGAAGTTGATCAGTTTCCCAAGAAGAAGAGATTGCTGGAAGATCACACAACTTTGGAAGTTTCACACTGAGCTCTGGTGGGCTGCCATTGCCATTCTCTGCTGATGTATTTTCCCCTGGTATTAATACTGTCTCTGAAAAAGAAGGTTGTAGTTTTTGTATGTGAAAGTTACTTCAATTACTGAAATAAAAATCAAAAGATAAAAAAGATGAGGACAAAAGCAAATTATGGATGTAACAGTTGACTTAGCTTAAGGTAATAAAGATTCACAACTTCAATAATGCATAATTGTGACTTTTAAAAAAAATCTGCTGGAAATTCATTTCATCTAACAATCCAGTATGACTTCATTATTGACTCAACAAATTTAAGTTAATTTAAAACTCAGGTTTGAAAAAAGAATAACACACACCTCTCTCCCATGAATTTTGTTCAGAAATGTCAAAGGAATTCTCCATGTCCCCTCCCTTCCTGGCCTTTTTCACAATTTTGTCTTCATGCACTTTGTCTGTGATACGGTCATCATCTTTCAACCACTCTCTCAGAAGCTCTTGGTAGTGTTCTTCAAGATCAGCATCCATACAGTGGAGTGTAGGATCATCTATGACTTCCTCATAGCAGGTCCCTCCAATACGCAGAAAAGTGTCTTTGATGTTGTTCCAGTACAAACTAAAAGTTGGATCATCAACTGAAGCATTAGCAGCATGACTGAAAACTCTGTCTCTGAAAAACTTAATGCGAGTGATGTCAGCTTCTGGAGAGGTGTCTGATCTTTGAGGAAGGTTATTACAGCCAGAGGCAGGGAGAGTCAGACCAAAGATATTCCTCAGAAGAAGTAGCAGTAGGGAGCTGTCAAAGTTCCTTGATGAAACTGATGATTTGACCACAGAATACAGTTTCTCCCACTGGGAGGTACTCAGGACTCTCTTCTTTCGAAGTGTTTGTAATTTGGCATGGTTTGTGGGATTTCTCAGAGCTGCATAAAGGTTTTCTGGTGGACATACCCTGTCAAAGATCTCCCTTAGCACATGTGATCCTACTTGGACAAGAAGGCGACACAGCTGAGCATAATTAGAGGTTCCTTTAGAAGAAGAATATGATGAAGTGGCAGAAGCCATGAGGATATGTCTTCTGTAAAGAAAATACACATGCAAAAGTCATTACTTGAACTTCCCAGTGCCAAAATGTCCTTCCACATACTTAACATTAAATTTATTATCACCTGACACATTTATACAACAATTGTGATGTGTCTTCCATTTTAATCCTTCAACCCCTAAGAGTGATTGGCATCTAGTTTCTTCTCACAGTATCACTCATGAATCAAAATGTAGAGGTTACAAGAATAAAGGAAATGATCACCAATTTAAGAAGTTCCTGATTGTCAAACAAATTCTCCTTGTCTGTACCATAGGAAATGTAAAGAGAACAGTGTGGAGAATATGAATACCAATGTCTTAGGGTGTAAAGGGTTAAAAAGGCAGATGGGGCACTCGGGGGGAACCCACACAATTCTGTTAAACCCTCACAGTAATATACAATCTCAAGAAAATGCACTGTTCTTCTATGCATTACATCTGTTTAGATTTTCCTTAAAAAAAAAACATGCTACTTTTCATTTCAATTAGAATCTTTTTATCCATTTAAGATTATTTCTAATCCAAAAACTTCTCCTGAGAGATCACACTAATAAAACAGCTTTCATTTGTCAAAATAACAACAAAGGTGTCCTTTCTGGCTCTCAGCCATATATACATGTCAATCACATATTTACCAGTTTTGCAATACTTATAGCACTTAATAACAAAGGCACAAGAGTTGCCCATTTTTTTCAACCATGCACGCAGAAAAATTGTATATATGCATTTGAGCATATGAAATTTGTCTGCTCAGTTAACATATACACGAGCAATACTGTAATTCCAAGCATTTTTGGTTTTTTATTTACTCTTCTGTGAAGAGAAATTAATAAATTACCATGGCCATGATGAAAATAAGTTTCCATGTCTTTCTCCACAAGGTTTGTCTCTAACATCCCACAAAATTTCAGAAAATTTTTGAATTACCCTGTGAGATTAGAGGTACTGTCATTGGTAGCAAAAAAAGTCTGTATTTGAGCCTAGTGGCCCCTCCTAGCAGGAGGTTGTCCTTGTTTCCTAAGCATAAAGCCATGAGGATAATAACAACTCTCCCCTGGATAAGATACTAGTCCATCGCAAGGTTCCCCCCTGCATTTCATCAGGCTTCCCTAACAATTCACCAGTACCCATTTATACTCCTGGGTGGAGAGAGGCATGGGGAGAGTAGAGTGTCCTGCCCAAGAACAAAACACATTGACTCAGGCAGGTCTTGAACCCAGACCTCTGGACCCAGAGTCCAGTAAACTGAACATAGGCATTACAATATGTCTCCCACTGTTGTTAGTAAATGGCAATGTTCATCACTGACCAAAGAAAACATGGTGCTCTCCTAAGATCACATTCCTTTCTTATTAAATATAAGACCACATAACACTAATAAACACTAATAGTATGTTGTTTTGGTGAGAAAGAAATTCAAAAATTCCTTAAAAACCCAAGAGCCGCAAAGTTGATCATTTGATGATGATCCATTGTTACCCAGTAATATAAGCAATAATTTTTCTTTATCTTTTAATAGAGAGAGATGGGTTTTTGATTTACATATGTGTCAATCAATGAAGTTTTGGTCAAAGGATACTTCATGCAACTGCCATCAAAAATTGGGAATTGCAAAATTTTTGCCAATTTCTGCCTTGTGAAAAAATAGGCAATCAGACAATAGACCATAGACATTGAGAATCCTGCTCTTAATACAATTGCTGATTTGATGGTAAATATCCCCTTTGAGAATAAACCTAAAACAATCACTTTTTTAGCAAGCAATGCAGCATTGTGCAATAAGAGGAAAAGTGTTACAAAGGTTTCTTCCTTGGTCTACACATACTCCATTTCAAAGACTGTAGGTATATTTACTGACAACAAAGATTCAATCACTTGCCGTTTTCATTGAGTAAATGAAGAAAACATCAATATTTTGTCTCTCGGCTGATTCCAGGAAAGTTATCTCCTCGATAAAACATTATTTGTACACAACATTCATGCTGAAATTCTCAAAGCTCTAAGTATGCAAGTTAAAGTTAGCAGTAACAAATATCATCTGTTGAGGGGCAGCTTGATCATCTTTCATATGGAGAGAATCCACATTAAACTTAAAAGATCGATAACATCTTCCACAAGATGAACATTCAATTTAATCTCACGGGAACTATAAAACTATAACTGTATTATTTGAGGATCGAAATCCAAACTGTTTCATGTTTTGATTACTATGTTCCGAATATAACGAATTTTCCATCGATTCTGGCATCCAAAGTCAGTTGTTCGTTGCCCATCAAAGCCTGGAAATTTTCCGGAAATTTGTCCGATGATGAGCATGTTTTCCGGACGGCGTCTCAAGTTCTAAGAGACTGAGAGGATATTTATTCCAACATACTTATATACAACTAAGAAAATCCAGCCAAATTCAGTGATATGGAAACAAATAACGAAGTCAACCTCAAAAACTGGTGAATATAGACATATCAAGTATTACAATTCCCAATGGATTCGAAAATATGAACCTGTTTCCAACAAACGGAAAGTGCTGAACGAAGCACTATTAGCTACGAGGTTTCACATGGTCTAAAGACACAATTTCCTCGCGGGTAGTTACAGAAATAGAGGTAAAAGTTATATGGTAAATCAATTACTTTACCTTGGCGAGAATCGTCAGCTTCGCAAAGTCAAATAAGTCTCTCGAAGTATAGATCAACCGCATAAAACCCGCAACTCAGCCATGTTGAAGACAGCTGTCAAATGTAAACAAAATAGATTAACCGAGGAAGACTAGAAACAAGTTTCTAGTCTTTATATTCCAATATCCCAATAAATTAATTTTAAAATAACTTAATTTGATTTGCGAGTCGATAGCACTTAAGAGATGTTATTGAACAGGAAATGTACGTTTTTGTCTACCTCATGCGTTAAGAAAACAGGCTAAGGAGTAATTCTGTATTGGCAAATTCCTTCTTATTCGTATTAAAAGTCATATTAAATAATAAAAAAAGTTTTATATTCAGAGCTCTCGCTTGGTATTGTAGACGCTTAGACTTGCACACCGATCGAAGCTTGAACATCCTCCCCGGGTAACTCAGGGACATTTTCCAAAAAGGGCCTAACCGGGGAAGGGAGTTTGAGCCTTGCTTGGTTGGGGTGGGAAATTTGAAACGGAAGTGTCAAGTCTTATCAGTGGAATCAGTACCCGCGTTTTAATTTTAAATGAAGACGAGTTTAAAGGTGAAGAGTCCGTAGAATGATTCTATTTGATTAATCTTTCAAAAGAGATTTTATGTGAATATCAATATCATCGTCGATTTATATTACGCTCTTATTTTTTTTTTCTTTAATATGGTGGGGTAATTCTTATGAGTTCAATCTCCATCCCGTATTTCTTTTTCAAAAACGTGTAATTCGTATTATTACTTTCTCCTCATTCTGTAAACATACCAGCCCTTTCTTTAAATCTCAAAAAACCATGAAATTTTTCGATCTTGTCCGATTTATTTTCTCAGATTTTACGTACAAATTCCATCAACACCACCATACCTCCGTTTTCTCCAGCTTTTTCAGTTCTATCAGGAGTATTCACACCTACATCACTAGACTGGCTTCCAAACTTCTTTTGCTCTTCAAAACTCTCGCACTATTGATGAATATCTCAAGTTAAGCAGCCTATCTATTCAAAAAGAAACTGAAGAATATATATATTGACATTTATCTTATCGCCGGCTGCGCCCATGGACAGTATGAAGCGAATCCTGTGTTCTAATTAGCTACCTGAGCGGGCAAGATGGACCTATCTTACCCGCTCGGGATTGCCCGCGTTGATCGCGCGAAAGGAAAAACATTTGCGTGGAGCAAACTTCCAAAGTTCGTAATTCTTGGACAATGTCGTCGATGAAGTCGCAAAAAAGCGGCAAAAGACAAACAAAACAAACAAAACATATAAATAAAGGGGGTAAGTTTCCAAAGAAACTGTGGTGCTGCGTCGGTGGGAGAGTATATCAGAGTAATTTTGTGTAATCAACTGAGTTGATAACGTAAATTGGCCAAGGTAGAGGTTGAAAGGCTGACGTTTCGAGCGTTCGCCCCTCGTCATCGCTCTGATGTACTTACTGACGCAGATGGGATACGGTCTATAGATCTTTTGGATTCTAGGGGACTGCTACAACATGTAAAAAGACCCACTTACATTCATGGTCACACTCTTGATTTACTTATCACCCGTCAATCTGACAGCATCATCGCGAAAGAGTCAGAAACAGAGAGATATTTCTCAGGCCATGCGGTTGTCCTGTGTTACCTGAGGAGAGCTAAGCCTACCTCTACAGTTAAGCTCGCTGAATTTCAGAAACTCAAGGCAATTGACAAGCAGAAATTTTTGGAAGACATCCGTACCTCTAGCTTGTATAGTGATCCCCCTGACATCCTGGAGGAACTTGTGGAATGTTATAAGAATACTCTCCGCACACTATTAGATAAACGTGCACTTGTTCGTTCTCGTCATATTACCAATCGATCGCGCCCCTCTTGGTTTAATAACGCAAAAATGAAAACCAGGCGTCATAGGAGAAGAGCTGAGAGGAAATGGCGAACCAGCAAGCTTGATTCTGATTTCGAACAATTTAAAGCGAGGAGAAATTACGCCTTGTACTTGATGAATGTTTTTAGACGCGGTTACTACAAGCAATATACTGATGATAGCAGCTCGGACCAGTGAAGGCTCTTTCAGGCCAGTAAACGCCTTTTGAATTTGCAGGCAGATAAGGCTCTGCCGCCTCATACGGACGCTCGCCTGCTGGCAAATGACTCGGGATAATATATTTTGTTTTCCTAAATCACGGCTATTAGGTCTGAGCTAGATGCTGATGGCCTCTCTAATATCAGTGATGCTCTCTCACCTTTTCCAAAAAGTCTTTCACGTTGTAACATTGAGTTTTCGGAATTTACTCCACCATCGGAAGGGAGTCTAGGGAGAATTGCTGCTGGAAGAACAAAGACTCGCGCACTTGATCCTCTACCATCGTCTGTTCCGACCATTTCCCTGGATGAACTGCTCCCTGTCATTACAAAAATTGTCAACCTTTCACTTGAATCCGGCGTCATTGCAGAGGACTGGAAGAATGCATCAGTGCACCCAAAAAGCAGGACTCTAGCTCATCAATAAGAACTTACTTCGGTTAGCAACTTGCAGTTTACGTCCAAAATCACGGAAAATTGAGTAGCTCTACAAATGCAGGATCACATGGTAATTAAAGGCTTATTTCCTGATCTCCAGTAAAAGATCATTTTTAACCTTCAATAACGCAGTCTCAGTGCTGTGATTCTGTTGATACGCGCTTTGGAGACCAGGAAATAAGTCATATCTATCTATCTGTATATATATATATATATATATATATATATATATATTTAACAAAGTAAATGGTTTGAACCCAGGAGTATCAGTAGTTCGTGTAGTGTGATCGTCCGGGTGAGTGTAGTTCTGAAAAGAACTGTTGTTGGTGACTGACGTTTCTTACTCTGTGTTGGAGACCGTGTAGGCTTAACGCGTGAAGAGTCAGTAAACAGACATTTGGATAAATTACAACTCTTTCTTTTTAGTTTCATTCTTGGAAAATACATTAAAGAAAGTTGTAAGTTCGTTGATCTTGACTTACAAAAGTGCGAGCTCGTCTGCTTTGTTTTGTTTCTTAATGGCAGCTGGTTTAGGTCTGTAGGCTCTAAAGGAAGATCTGTTGGTGGCTGACTAGATTCTTTTTACTTGGTTTTGTCAGAAAACATGGTGGCTATGATGGACGATGGAATTTCGTCCTCCGAGTCATAGCTGTTTCGCTGCAGAGCGGAGTAATTGGCGAGATTGGCGGTGTTTGGCTGTCTCTCCTTTCAGTACGTATGGAAATGACTTTACTGACGTGAATAATGGCCATGGAGTTCATAAAAGAACTGTTATAGATAGCAAAACCTGTTTCGGAAACATACAATAGCTTCCTATGTCAGTTTTTTTGTACGTGCTCGAGTGGTTACGAGCAAGCTAGCGAAGAGGTATGAGAGGGGAGGGGGAGGTGGAGCCTCTAACGTAGAGCGGCCTCGTAAAGGAAGAGCATCAATAGCTTTCTGACGTTATTAGAAACTTGCTCAGTGTTAAGTTCACTGTCCCTGCAAAACGCTAACCATACCACCTGAATTTAATTTAAAAAAATAATAATTTCCGTTTAGTCTGCCCGCCATAACCATTACGCGTCTTCGTCGAGCGGCACTAACAGAGCTGACTCGAGATATTAATTTGTGAAGCCAAACATTAAATGTCCAATCTGTCAACCAATCTAAATTCGGATACAGCACGGCATCTTCCTCTTAAAAGGTTAAAACCGGCGGTGCATACTTCATAAGCTGGGTTCTCAAATGAGAAATTTAACCTCGTATAATATCTCCCGATCCAGCTCTCTACATGTAATTCGTCTGGAACTTAACCTAACATAGCTGGATAACTCAAATGAGAATGATCAGGAGCCCATTCCATGGGCCCCTGGGATGACTCATTTTTACAATGATTGGTTCAGCGTAATGGCGGACACTTAAAACGAAAAATAGTTGCTTTATGAAAACAAAAGAAGAAAACCGTCTTATTTTAGCAGTACTCAGAGGGGTGTAATTTCACCAAAAATTAAATAAGAATCAAGCGAAAGGGAAGATACATTTTCCTCTTTTTTCTTACCTTAAGAAACTTCAACTAACGTTCCTGTCCTAAAGCCTCCTTAAATGCACAATAGCCTTATCAGAGATTACCCTCCCACCCCTCCCCCGACCCCAAGTCCTAATTGTCACATTTCTCGAGTGGTCAACACCCACAAGCCAAGTACAGTAAACAATGGAGCCAGTAAAAAAAACCTTTATTACAAATCTTTGCGGTACAATTTACATTGAGCGTAGCTTTTCACTCCGGTCATTAAAAATACTTCGTCTTCCTGGTTAAGACTCTTGGACCCAAAATTAAGATTTGACTTGCAACGATTTATTTTGTTTCAATATAAAAATCTACTAAAAATTAACTATGTAATGAAACTATAAAAGCTAATAAACCTCCCCGGAAAACAGGTTTAAAGCTGGTCGGCGTTTCTGAGTTATAGCTTTAAGACTTACACGACATTCATAACCAACTATCGAAGGCAGTGTTAGTGTGGTTAGCTTACAGCTTGGATGCTGTAAAGCTTCATATTGAGTGACAACATCGGTATTGGTGATATAAAAACCCTGAAGATTTAGTGTGGTTAGCATACAGCTTGGATGCTGTAAAGCGTCACATAGGCTGGCAACACCGGTTTCAGGGATGTCATTGTCCTCCAGATTTAGTGCGGTTAGCTTACAGCTTGGATGCTGTAAAGCTTTACATAGACTGACAGCAACAATATCAGTGATCGTATTGTACCGCAAATTTAGTGTGGTTAGCTTACAGCTTGGATGCTGTAAGGCTTCACATAGACTGGCGACACCGGTATCAGTGATCCCAATGTCCTCTAGACCTAGTGCGGTTAACCTCCTTACTACTAATCTATTTATAACATCAACACATTCATTAGTCAAGCAAATGTAGACTAAGTTAATTTCAGACACAAGACAGTGTTCATTGTTCAGTAAATTACAGAGTCATTGTATTCCAGACAGTGTTGGCTGTGATTCAGTAAGTTCTAACTTCTGAACTGCGACGAACTTATCAGAACATTTGTGTTGTGCCTCTCCAGCTTCCTCTTTATTTAGTTCACTGATAATGTCCGACACAAATGATACTCCGATGCAGTCCACATCTGATAAATCCTCAAAGGCCACGACGCCGTATGAATTACAAAACGCTTGCGGATTATTCCTGATGAACTTTTTGGCGAATTCTTTGTTTGATACTCATTCAGACACGTCATTTTAAGATTAGGATGCATAAAGGGTGAATCTAATAATTTTTCCATCAGTTCCTTGTTTCCCTCACTTGATAACACGCCAGCCAACTATCTAATGACAGCAAAGATTCAATCACTTGCCGTTTTCATTGTGTAAATAAAGAAAACATCAATGCTTTGATTCTGATTCCAGGAAAGTTATCTCCATTACGGGAGAGTCATTACGGGATTGCCAGACGAAGAATTTACAGAGGTTAAGCAGATAGACAAAAATACGGGGAATGACACACAGCTCATTCGAGCTAAAACCAAAACGAGCATGACGCAGAAGAAGGGCCGGACACAAAGAGGAATAACTGAACATGAGAGCCTGTAACCAGGAAAGAACGCCGTGAGTTAAAGGACAGTAAAGAAAAGATGATCCAGAGACGCGATGGGAACATCACAAAAGTAGGGTAGAGGTACTGGCAATCCAAACGATGCAGGACGCTGCGCTATGTATAGCATGCCGTGCGCTATCTTCCAATGCAGGTCGATAACTGGACGATCTACGTTCGATAAGAAGAGGGAACGCCACGTGGAGGGCCAACTGAGGGGACCGTACGTTGGTGAAAACTTTTCGATGCAGTGCGGTGAAGCCATGTTCTCAGACAGGATGTCATACATGTCCAATACACCCAAACCGCTACGATTCGTCAACGGTCGTTGACGAATCGACACATCGGAAGTCGAATCGTGCGTTAACATACCGGAAGTGGAGGGTGGTAAGCAATGTGTGAAAATGAGTAGTATGGTATACCGGAAGTCGAATCGTGTGTTAAAATACCGAAAGTCGAGGGGCGTGAGCAATGTGTGAAAATGAGTAGCACGGAAAGAGAAAATGACAACACGAACCTTTCACGGTCTTAAAGCGTGAAACGACCGGAAGTCCATCGTCAGAATGTTATAAATATTAAAATGAACTTTCTTCCTTCTTAAAGCGTTAAACATACAGGGGCATTAAATGTTAACGAATCGACACAATTCGTACGGGTCGACACGACTCGTCATGAGTAAAGTCAATCTGTCTCAACGGAAGTCGATTCGCAAAAGAAGACAATACTTACTCAAGCGTTTAATTAGGGTATTCGTTCGATTCGACAAAATCTGCAACCCACTTTAGTGGCCACTTGCGGAATATTTTCTAAGAGTCTTGCAAATCGACTTCCGGCGTGACGGGTCGATCGATTCGAGTCGAATCGAGTCGATTCGACAATATCTCCAACCCCACTTCATAGTTACTCGCGGAATGTTTTCCAGGTGTCTTGCAAATCGACTTCTGGTATGACGGGTCGACATCAACTGTGACGAGTAGTTCGATTCGAGTCGACTCGAGTCGATTCGACAATATCTTCAACCCCTTTCGTGGCCACTCGCGGAATATTTTCTAAGTGTCTTGCAAATCGACTTCCGGTGTGATGAGTCGACATCAACTGTGACGAGTCGTTTGATTCGATAACATCTCCAACCCCCCTACTCCGCGGAATATTTTCTAAGTGACTTGCAAATCGACTTCCGGTGTGACGGGTCGACTTTAATTGAGACGTTTCGAGTCGATTCGACAACATCTTCAACCCCATTTAGTAGCTACTTGCGGAATATTTTCTGAGTGTCTTGCAATCGACTTCTGGCATGACGGGTCGACTTTAACTGAGACGAGTCGTTGGATTCGAGTCGAATAGACAACATTTTCAACAACCCTTGACAGTTACTTGCGAAATATTTTCTAAGTTGACTAAGTCTAATTGACTTCCGGTGTGCGTTTCCATCCAATGACGAATCGTAGCGGTTCGGGTGTATTGGACAACTTCCATGGGAGTTGGTTTTTACAAAGGCATCTCGTCGTCGTTTGGTACCTCTTAGCACGATTGGAAGCTGGTTTTGACTGTTATAGATAGCAAAATCGGTTTCGAAAAACGTACAATGGCTTCCTCTGTCTATTACTTTGTAGGTGCTCGTGTGAATGCGAGCAATGATTGGTACAGTGTAATGGCGGACAGTTAAAACGAAAAGTTGTTGCTTATTGGAAAAAAACAACAACAACAACAAAAACGTCTTTCTTTTTTTTTTGCAGTACTCAGAAGGGTGTAGTTTCGCCAAAAAATAAATCAGAATCGTGGGTGAACGGGAAGATATTTTCCTTTTATTTCTTACCTCGAGTTAACTAAACGTTCTTGTCCGAAAGCTTCCTTAAACGCACAGTAGCCTCTCGGAAGATTACCCTCCACCCCTCCCCCGACCCCAAGTCTTACTTGTCACAACTCTTGAGTGGTCTACACACACAAACCAAGTACAGTTAACAATGTCGCCAGTAAAAAAAAACCTTTATTACAAAATATTTGCGATTCTATTTACATTGAGCGTTATTTTTCACTCTGGTGATTAAAAATGCTTCGTCAACCTGGTGAGTCTCTTTGATCCAAAATTAAGATTTGACTTGCAACTATTTATTTTGTTTAAATATAAAAGTCTATTAAAAATTAATGAAACTATAGAAGCTAATAAAACTCCACAAAAGAAAGGTTTAAAGCTGGTCGGTGTCTCTGAGTTAGAGCTTTAAGACTTACGTGAGATTCAGGACTCTCGAAGGCAGATTTAGTGTGGTTAGCTTACAGCTTGGATACTGAAAAGCTTCACGGAGACTGGCAACACCGGTATCAGAAATAAAATCAAACGGCAGATTCAGTGTGGTTAGCTTATAGCTTGAGTGCTGTAAAGCTTCACATAGACAGGCAACACTGGCATCAGTGATATAATGACCCTGCAGAGTGAGTGTGGTTAGCTTACACCTTGGATGTTTTAAAGCTTCACGTAAACTGGCAAAACCGATATCAGTGACCCTACAGAGCCACAAATCTAGTGTGGTTAGCTTACAGCTTGGATGCTGTAAAGCTTCACTTAGACTGGCAACACCGGTATCAGTGATGAAACTTTTCTTCAGATTTAGTGTGGTCAGCTTACAGCTTGGATACTGTAAAGCTTTACATAGGCTAGCAGCACTGATATTAGTGATCTCAATGTAACGCAAATCTAGTGTGGTTAGCTTACAGCTTGGATGCTGTAAAGCTTCACATAGACTGGCAACACCGATATCAGTGATGACATTACACTTCAGATTTAATATCACGGAGGTTAGCTTACAACTTGGATGCTGTAAAGCTTTACAGAGACTGGCAACACCGATATCAGTGATTTCCTCAAGCTTCAGATTTAGTGTGGTCAGCTTACAGCTTGGATGCTTTAAAGCTTCACTAAGACTGGCAACACCGGTATCAGTGATGTAAGTGCTCTTCAGATTTAGTACGGTCAGCTTACAGCTTGGATACTGTAAAGCTTTACATAGACTAGCAGCACTGATATCAGTGATCCCAATGTACAGAAATTCTTCTGTGGTTAGCTTACAGCTTGGATACTGTGAAGCTTCATTTTGACGGGAAACACTGTTATTACTAATGTCAGTACTCTTCAGATTTAGCGTGGTCAGCTTACAGCTTGGATGCTGTAAAGCTTCACTTAGACTGGCAACATCGGTATCAGTGATGTAACCCAGATCTAGTGCGGTTAGCTTACAGCTTGCATGCTGTAAAGCTTCACATAGACTGGCAGCATCGGTATCAGTGATGTCAATTTTCTTCATATTTAGCGTGGTCAGCTTACAGCTTGGATGCTGTAAAGCTTCACTTAGACGGGCAACACCGGTATCAGTGATGTCGTTTTTCTTCAGATTTAGTGTGGTCAGCTTACAGCTTGGATGCTGTAAAGCTTTACACAGCCTGGTAACAATGGCATCAGTGATCTCAACTCTCTGCAGACTTAGTGTGGTTAACTTCCATAGTAATCTATCAATAACATCATCATATTCATCACATTCATCAGTCAAGGTAATGTTTAATAACTTCAGTTCAGACACAAGACAGTGTTCATTGTTCAGTGAATTAAAGAGTCGTTGCATTCCAGACAGTGTTAGCCGTGATTTTTCAAGTTCTAACTTCCTAACTGTGACGAACTTATCAGAAAATTTGAGTCGTGCCTCTCCACCTTCCTCTTTATTTAGTTCACTGATAATGTCCAACACAAATGATACTCCAAAGTAGTCTTCATCTGATAAATTCGCAAAAGCCATGACGCCGTCTGAATTACAAAACAGTTGGACATCATTCTTGATGAACTTTTTAGCGAATTCTTTGCTTTGATACTCTTTCAGACACTTCATTTTAAGATTCAAATTCATGACGGGCGAATCTAATAGTTTTTCCATCAGTTCCTCGTCTCCCTCACTCGATAAAACGCCGGCCATGAACTGGAAAAACATATTAGAGAATTTCGCGTCTGGAACACAATTTTCCTTTACAAACCAACGAGCGGCCAAGAATTCTTGGACGGTGAGATGTGTGAAGCTAAAGTGTTTCGTGGTTGTAATCAGTGCAGTCCTGAAAGGCTGACCACAGTAAAGAAGACCGCTACCTTTCAATTTGTGAACTTCTTCCGCTTCAAAATCGCCTTCTATCTCACTTTCATCGAAAGTTGGCTTTCTTTTCACCAGCAGTTTAGCCGCTAGCTTTGATAATTTATCTAAAGTGTTCTTAATGACAGGAGGGGCCTTGAATTGCTCAGGAATTTCTTTCTGTCTGTATTCTGACTCGGCGCAGTGTTTAAGTTCAAAAATATCAACAAGTTTGGTGTAAACGTCGGTTGTTGAGACAGGAAGGTCATCAGGATTTTCTGATTCGGTTAAGGTATACTCCATCTCGAAGCACAACAGATAACAGAGCATAGGAATATGAGCTAAACTGACAAGGTCCCCATTGTTCATGACATGTTTAAGTACAGCGTTCTTCATATTTTCGTTTTTCTTGAAGTATTTCTCAATGAACTCCTTGACTTGTACTGACGAAAACCCAGCAATTTCCACGTACCGTTTAAAACGGATTCCTCCCAACTTGTCCGATTCATCAGGTCGCGAGGTAATCATGACGATAGCCCCTCCCAAGATTTTTCCTTTGATGAGTTTTGAACATAATGTGGCCAACGGCATTTTTTTCTTAGCGTCATTGGGATACCCCTCTAAGTTTCCAGCGATGTAGTCTCGGTGTGAATACTCATCATAGCCGTCGAGGATGATCATAACTTCCTTAGGGTGCTTTACAATGTACTTAAATGTAGAGTCATCAATGTTACATTTGTCATCCAATACCGAAGACCAATTTAAGATTTCTCTTAAAGTCACACAGTTACTTTCGAGCAAATTCAATTGACGGAAAGTAAGCAAATACACAAATTTTAAATTGGGGATTTCATTGTTCTCTCGTGCTTGAAATAATTCGTTGTTGGCCCAATCGCGAATCACCTTTTGGCAAAACAGGGATTTCCCAATCCCTGCTTTTCCAACGACAAGAATAGAATTAGCACTCTCCTGATCATCAATCATGCCAAGAAATATTTCACTAGAGTACTTGACTGGGGTACCGCTGACTTTTCCATAGTACTCAAGCTTTTCACGTCTCGAAAAATATGTCTCCTCATCGTCATGCCTGATAAGGGCTTTTCTTCCATGTTGTATGAGAAGATTAGTGAATATTTCGTCTGTTTTCGCGTTGGAAATCGTGTGAGAGGCAAGCAGTTTGGGTTGGAACTCCGTTTGGCCCATAATTGAAGACTTTAAAGCTGAAGTGTAGGCACTTAGGGCTGAAATATAAAAAGCAACACACTTAATATGAACACGAGGATAGCAGTTTAAGTAATTTGACTCTTATTTCACTTATGGCTGAAAACATAAAAAAGGAACATACTTAATAAGTAATATGTACTCGAAGATAGCAGTTTAAGTACTTTCACTCTTACTCCACAGGGTTTAACTGTTTTGATGGCAGGTCAATTAACACACAAGACCTTAAGACAAAGCTCTTAGGCTATATTGATCTAACTCTTATTGATGAAAAAAGTATAACAAACTAAAGGCACATTAATACCACACATAGTTGTACACCTTGGAAGCTTAGTCTTGAATGTAAATTTCAAAGTTGAGTGTCTGACAGAGAAACAATTCCAGTATTGGATATCAGAGCCCCAACTTATGGTCCCTATAATGGTTAAAAATTGGTGCAGGTTTGGGGAGGAAGGCCCCCCCCTCTCCAAGAGGTCCTGGCCCCACCCCCATCACATCCACTTGTCTGACACCCAAATTCTTGAAACAACAGGATCACATATTACTATCCAATATGAAGCATTTAACAATTACTTTTCTAGATAGAAGTCTTGGCCTATTGTGGTTTCAGAGTAAAAAAAAAAAGTCTGTGTTTTCTAAACAAAAATTGACCCCCATCTCTCGAAAAAAAATCCTAGATCAACATTTGATTACAGTATCTGATTATGAGAGTTAAAATAGTGGCATATAAGTTCACTGTTTATCATTATCATTCACATGTTCCCTATTATTACACTTATCAAAACATGTTGGACTTACCTTGAGAGGGTAATTCATTGGCACCTAAATGAAATAATAAACAAAAAATTAATGTTGTGTCTTTAAACCAATTTACTCAAGAAATTTACTTGAAATCTGATTTATTCATCTCAAACTAATAACATGTCAGGTTCCATAAAAGGTTAAAAAATAAAAAAACCAATAACGTGTGCTGGCATTTATCACTTCCCCATCCATTCCAATAGTTTCAACATCAAAATACAATCGCACATGCAGTATTGGATAAATCAACTTTTTTAGTTTAAAACAATTTGATTCATCGCTTATTGGCCCAAGAACATATATCAAATCACTTCAAATCACTTTGGCAGATGTCATTAGCCTCTGAATTCTCCATATTTTGGTGGTGTTTCATACACCAAGCTAACTATAGAATACAGGCCAGTTCACCAGGCTCATGGAGTGAATTGTTATTCATCATTATATCATTCAATTAAACTACAAGTTTTTTCTCCCAACACTACCATGAGTGACCAAGACAGAATTTCTCCTTACTATATCTATATAATATCATGCAGACATGAGATGAGAATAAAGAAAAATAATAATTATGGGATTACTAGTTGATCTATGCCACATTCTCCAAACTAACATAATGAGAATCATTTGGCAGACAGTAAGGAGAATTGTCAACAAGATCTTGGGAGTTAAAGGGTTAAGAGGCCTTGTCTAAGCTACTGGAATGTTAACTCAAAATATGGGTGACTTAATTTCCTATTTGTGAACAATCACTAAATAAATCATCTTGATTTATAATCCATAAAAGAATATGCTGTGGGAACTTAGATCTGAGTCAGACCTATCCTTGTAAAAAGACAAGATTGAGACAGGAAGCAATACCTGCATTAAAGTGAGGCCAATCTTGGAATATGACTGGATCATTCAAAATGTTGGCTACAACAGATGCTGCCATCACGCAGGCAATTTCATTCCATTTCTTGCTTGAAGACTGCATTTCATCTGCAAAGTCTTTGATGCCCTTGACTACCACCCATTCTGTCTTAAAATCATGAGCAGCCACATACACTCCTGAAAAAAACAAAAAACAGAAAACACTCATGTCTGTGAACTATATATTAAGCTTATTTTCTTAGCATCCTTAAAATAATTGTTCAATGAAAACTCACAAAGATTCACACTCTATCTGTTTGTAAACATACACATACCAGAAAGACGTTAGTTAGTACCAAAGCCTACTTTTTTACAACCAATAATTGTAAAAAAAAAATTGTACACTGAGACTAAAATTACTCTTCAGGCTTCACCTTGTTTCATAAGTAACTTTCAACATTTCTAAAAAGACAAACTGTTGTTAGTTAGAGTTAACCCTTTCACTCCTAAGATCTCTTTTAGTAATTCTCTTTCATGTCTGTCCTACAATTCCTATGACATCAGTTAGGAGATTTTGGTTTTGGATCAACCAAGAATCCCCTAATTGACATTTTGTTTCTTTTCCCATTACTTGTCTGCTTGATATCATATCAATACTGTCTTGGTCACTCATGGGACTTATAGGATTAGCAGGGACTGTGATACTATTCCTCATCTCTCAAACTATTTAACAATAATAATTTACATTTTTCAGATGACAAATTTGAGACAATTCATGACATCCTGATGGAGCACATTCAATTTAGTTATCCAGAAGAAGTCTCAGTCACCTTCACCTGCAAAAAAATCTTCCTGCCCCAGCCAAACATAAAGTCACTATAAATACACACTATATCATTCTTGCAAATTTGACATTGGGCCAGTAGAGACAATACCTGAGAAGTGTTTTTCAAAACACTCTCTTCAAGAGCAAAAGTTCTTTGCTCATCAATTAATTGAATTATTATGATTCTCACCTCTGCCTTCCATTTCAACTGCAATTGCTTCAGGATGTTTCCTAATCATATCTCTGTTTGCCTCTGAGATACTCAGAACCACTCCATCACAGTGCACTTTGGCATTATATTCATTAGCATTTTGTAAAGGTGCCTTCCACCCATCAGCCACATGTTTGATCAGGTTACCAATATCTCTGCTGGGAGGAGTTTTGTGTGCAGCTGTTATCAGCTTTGCTGAAACAACCACATCTCCTAACTTGACCTTTTTGTTGTTCAAACCACTGCAGGCACCAACAGAAAAAATAGCCTTAGGTCTCAGTCGCAAGATGGCATCTTTTGAAACAGACAAAGAACCCCCAGGAACATCAGGACCTTTGCAGCACCTCATCAATGCAATTTTCATTTTCTTTCCTTGATCATCACCCATGCACCCAAAGTACACATAGCCAGTACTGATGTGGTAACTCTTAAAGGGTTCCTTCAGGTAAGCAAAGCAACTTAAGAACTCACAGTCCTCCACTGTTAATAAAAGAATATCAACAGGAAGTTTATCATTACTCCAAGCAAATGAGGTTTCAGGAAGATCACTCATCAATGGAAGTGTAACATTGAGCTATGGTGGGCTTGCATTGCTATTCTGTGCTGACGTATTTTCCCCTGGCATCATGACTGCTTCTGGAAAAGAAGAATGTAGTTTTTAATATTTTTTTTGTTTCCATTCATTTATTAAAACTTAGTGGCTGATCCAAATGAAAATCAAAAGACAGTGAAGAAAAAGAAAAGAAAACAAGTTATGAATAATAATTAAGTCAATGCATCCTTGACCCTGCATAAAACATTTTAAGTCCATACTAACTGATTAAACAGTACAAAATTAGACAGGTATACTTGAAGAAAAAAAACACCACTGAGTGCTCCCCTTTTTTCTCTGAGTTTGCATCGGTGGTATCATTCGCTGAGTAACATCATCTTTACTCAAATAATCAGGATTCAGATCTATCATCTTCAGTACAAAATTATACCTCAGCCATGAATTTTTCATAGAATAATATTCATTCACATCATCAAGAAAAAAAAATACACAAAACTTCATTTTGATATACAGTGTACATAATATTATGACTTATATTATGACCAAACAAAAATTTTGGAAGTAATTCCTTTTATTTCATGATCCACGATATCTAACATTGTTGATACAACATAGAAAGTTTAAACCTTAAAATCAACAAAAGCAAAGTGCACAAACCTTCCTTCCCTGAACTTTGTTCATATATCTCAATGGAACCCTCAGGGTCATTTGCCCACCTGGCCTTTTTTATCATTTCATCTTCATGTGACTTGTCTGTGACGCAGTCTTCATCCTTCAACCACTCTCTGAGAAGCTCCTGGTAGTCCTTCTCAGTATCAGCATCCATACAATCAATTTTAAGATCATTAATAATGTCCTGATAGCGGGCCCCACCAATACGCTGAAAGGTGTCTTTGATGTCATTCCAGTAAGAAATGAAGGTTGAATCATCAACTGAACCACTGGAAACATGGCTGTAAACTCTGTCTCTGAGGATCTTGATGCGAGTGATGTCAGCTGCTGGAGTGGTGTCTGTTACCAGAGAAAGGTCATTCTGGCCAGAGGCAGGGAGAGTCAGATCCCAGATATTCCTCAGAAGAAATACCAGTAGGAAGGTGTCAAAGTCCCTTGAGCAAACTGAAGATTTGAAAGCAGGATACAGTTTGCGCCACTGGGAGGTACTCAGGACTCTCTTCTTTCGCAGTGTTTGCAATTTTGCATGATTTTTGGGATCACTCAGAACTGTGTGAAGATTTCCTGGTGGACATATTCTGTCAAAGATCTCCCTCAGCACACATGATCCAACATCAACAAGAAGGTGACAGAGCCGTGCATAATTAGAGGTCTCTTTGGTAGAAGGATGCAATGGGGTGGTAGAAGCCATGAAATCAAGTCCTCTGTAAAGAGATGCTTGGAATTAATACATGAAAGGCAACATTATGGAGCACACACACAAATCATTACTTTATTCTAACTTTGCAACACCAGAATATTACAGCATGCCAAAGTGAGTTAAATATCACACAACAGATCAATAAAATAAGTTTGCTGCATCTTCCATTTTAACCCTTTAACCTCTAAGAGCTGTGATTGGCTTCTAATTTCTCCTTACAGTATCAACCTTGAATCAAATGTATGGGTCACAAGAATAAAGGAGATCATCAAAAATTTAAAAAGTTCCTGATTCTCATATCACACTTTATCTATTTTCTCATATAATTTCAATATATATAGTACAAGATATTCCTTTGACTTGTAGATAGCAGATGCTATTATCCAGGCAGGGCAATTTTTTTTTATTTACAAAATAATAGGGTTACTGTCAACGAAATCAGGTGCCTTCCAGAAAAATCATCCTAATCGTACCACTATTAAAGATCATGGCTAGTTTAATCAAAGATGAAGTCAAATGGTACACAGAAAACTTTCATGCACTATATTACACATGTGATTAGATTGTGACAGAAACCTCAGAAAAAATACATCACAGTAAAGCTTATTAGGTAAAGATAATATAAATAGCAAAACTTTTCACAGTTTTTGTTTTGGTAGGCACATGTAAGCACTTAAACACAACATTGATGGTGTTTGCTTTACTGAATTCCCGGCCTCCACTTTACCCCAGACCTCAAAACAAACTGGACAGTACTACTCAGCAGATTATAGGCTGTGATTGGCTTCTAATCTCTCCTTACAGTATCACTCTTGAATCAAAAGTAATGGGTCACAAGAATTAAGGAGAGCATCAAAATTTAAAAAGTTTCTGAATTTCTCATGTCACACTTTATCTATTTTCTCACATTCAATATACAAAATATTCCTTTGACTTGCAGATAGCAGGTGCTAATCCAGGCAGGGCAATTTTTTACTTAAGATTGCTGTTAACAAAATAGGGTGCCTTCTAGGCTAACAAGGTGTCTGAGGCAATTTCCATATTCTTATTAGTTCCTGAGAAAATCTATTGTGAAGTTGGACAATGGGAAATATTGCGTGTGTCAATGTGGTCATGCTGCTGACCAATGAAACAAAACATGAAAGCCCCTGGCGAGCCTCCTGACAAAGAGCTCCTTTAAAACTTGAAAGTTCATTTCATGAAAAGGATTAAATGTAAATTAAACATAATTCAAACATCATCAAGCAAGCTGGGGCCACGGAAAATGAACAACTTGACTTCAATTTCTTTGGCTTGGGCTCTCTCTACCAACTTTTAGTTGACTGTTTTAGGCTATTTGATGAAGCCTCCTATTATTCAACATTTTTCAAAATGTGCTAGAGATTCCCAGTGAATATGCAGTGCAAGATGTGATGTAAACAGTATATGCAAATTAAGATCCTGGATGAAAGCCTGAAGAAAACATCAACACTCTGCTGGAGGCCTTTGCATTTATGACACTTTTTGTTCTACAGGACAGGTTTCCTAAAACATTCTTTCAGCCATATCTTGCCTCCTTTCTAAGATTTTTGTTTGGCAAATTAAGCTCTTTAGTGGTTAAACTAGTTTTTCTAACTTAAGAGAAAAAATGAAATTTTGAACATTTTTAGCAGATTCTGTTGACAGTAAATAAGAAAATATTACATAAAAAAGATTAAAAGATTCACTAGAAAAGAAAAAGGAAAATGAAAGACATTCATTGTAAAAGATAAAAAGTTGTTGAGTATCTAAGTGCACTAAAGATATTGTACAGCTGCAAGGTTAATTTGTTTCAATTTTGCAGTGTTTGAATTTAACCATTATCTCATCAGGCTTAAGAATTTTTAGTCCCTAGAATATTGAGATGAACTTTTTTGTTTCTTTTTAAAGGATTTCTTTGACAAATTTTCCTATTCATTAAGCATCTCATTCCAGATTTTGAAACCTAAGGTATTTAATCCTAAAGAGTTGTGATGTTGAAGAGCAAGTATTGGTAGAATTGTTTAATGTTCTCACAAAAATGTTCATGATGTTAGATGGTGCTCTGTTGTTATGAACATCAAGCATTAATTTACTTACAGCTTCCTAATGTAAGAAGGTAATAGGTTGAATTTTTGCATTTATAAATCAGGGAATAGCATGTTCTTTTCTTTCAGGAAATTAGATTAAACACAATACTCACTTTTGGAGACCAATTTTGTTTACAATATATTTTTTAGATGCATTGCCCCAAGCAGTGAGTCAATAGCTATAGTAGGTAAAATTAAGGATTTATAGATATTTACAAGGACAGGTGATGGAACAACATACCTCACCTAAGCAATCATTTGTATGGTCTTTCTTAATTTAGTAATAATACAGTCAATGTAGTTTTTCCAAGAAAGATTTTCTTTAATTAAAACACCTATTAAATAATTGTTGTAGCTCTTATGTTCTAAACTGACTCTTCTATTTGTTTCACTATCAAATATACTTCTTTGACAAATTCTCCTTGTCTGTTCCATAGGAAATGTAAAGAGAACAGTGTGGAGAATATGAATACCAATGTCTTAGGGTGTTAAAGGTTAAAAGTCAAATGGGGCACTCAGGGGGAACACACACAATTCTATAAAACCCACACTGCAGGATCTCCCTTTGCTACCTTGAAGACTGAAGGTAGCAATCATCTGCATATTAGCCTTTAAATGGGATGCAGCAGGTATCACCATCCTTAGAGGGAATGGGGGCATACTCCCCCTTCGAAAATTGTGAAAACAAGTATAAAGTTGCTATGGTAACATTAGTATAAGCAAGCATTTCCACAGCTGGAAAGACTTTTAAGCACGTTTGAAGGGAACAAGGAGTAAATTATACTAAAAAAGGATAATTAATAAAACTCCCAAAAGTGATAAACAAGCAACTTCTCCCTATAATTTCTAAACATTATCCAGCAAACAGGTCACGAGAATATTCATACTAATCAGGTTTAAGTTATCTCGATCTATCGACAAATTCTTGTAACTTATTTACAAAGTAATGTGTAGCAGCTGGAGGGGAGAATTGACAATCAGATCTTGGGAGCTAAAGGGTTTACAAAAGCAGCAGTTTGCTATAAGAAACAATAGTTTCAGCTTGAGAACATAATATTAAAAATTGTTTGCATGAGGTCTCACGCTCCATGTGAAAGACTTGACAACTTGGACTGGGGCTTTTAAGAGGGGCGGCTTATAAGCAGCAGTTTTCAGTATTTCTGGAGTAGAGGGACATGTATCAGTTGTTCCTTAGGCTCAAAATGAAGGAATGTATCAAATTAAATTCTCGACAAGCCAGGAGTAAACTAGAAAATTGACTTTGTACTTTTTGAAAACACCTTTCCAATTTGGAGGCCCAAATGAAAGGCCACTATTACAAATAAGCAATTGGTTGGCAAATACAGAGATGTCTTCAACAAACATGCAGAAGGTGCTGACCGAAGCACTACAGTACCGCTCGCGACTGCACGTCAACTGCGCAGACAAATTTCACACGCTCAGACGCAGGGTAGTCAGACGCGTATATAGGATTTTTTTTACTTTATAATAATAACTTCATTTGCCTAAATAATAAGATAATAATAATAATAATATAAAAAAAGCAGAGATAATAATTAAAACAAATATACAGACAGATAAAAAATAAAAATAACATCGAAATGCAAAATGGCAAAAAGGGTCAAGCCAGAGAGGAACTAAATCCTCATTAACGACACGGTCGGAAAAAATGCACAACTCATGTGCCTTTGTAATTCAGTGCTACAAGTTTCCTTTATATTACATTACTATGTGAAACAAAGAACTTTCAGATTTGAAAACGCGGCGAGTGGAGAACGGAAAATTTACATAGAGAAAAAAGCCATCATGCTACACTCACGCATGTCGCGTCGCTTCGCGAATTTAGCAGTAGATTTGCTGGATTTGAGTTGTTGATGAATCAGTTGGGAAAGAGAATGTCTATTACTCATGGCATCGAAACACGTGTTTCATTGAGCAAGTAACGAAACAAATACTCCGTAATTAATGCTTCCCAATTAATTCATGGCAATCAACACTCCCCAAGATGTTTACGTCGCGGAATCAAAACAATTTGGTCTTTGCATGGTAAAATTTCCGCACAGTTCCATACTACATTATGCATTCAGTTCTTGGATAGAGAAAACAATGACAACCACGTTACATTGCCATTGGAAAAACAGATTTGTTTTACAATAGTATGGGGCTGACGAATTCTTCGAAACTTCGAACCTGCCTCGATCACCTTCGATGAGGATCAGAAGGAAAATATACTGGTTACGATTGTGAATGATTTTCTGTTTTATTTATTGCAACACGCGCCCGCTTCAGTGTTTACGCATCGGAATGTAAACAGTTTGATTTCACATCGCTCGTGATGATTTGTTTGATTGCGGAGCGCATCGGATTACTACGATGAAAGGTCAAGTTAAAAGACGAAAATTCATCTGAAATCGAAAACGCTTCAACAGACTACTGTTCATCATCATATTGTGCAAGCGCCTATCAATAATGTCAAGATCTTTCAAAACAGACTCTAAAATCTGACATCAACCCATGTCCACGAATTTCAAACATTTGTCTCTTAGAACGCATATTTCATATCTCGTAGCCGAGCGAATCCAGCCAAATTCCACAAAGTAATAACAAATAAGTGAATCAGTTAACATAAAAAACTACCGATAGTGATATCAAGAGTAATTATGAGCTCCAATTCGTAAGATACGAGCATCTCTTAAACAAACAGGAAGTGTCGACCGAAGCACTAAGCTACGAGGGTTAAGACATTAGTCCCTCTCTATTGATAACATGAATCAAGTGAAAAGTATGCATACGGTACACAAATGACTTTACCTTGGCTAGAATCGTCCGCTAAGAAACGTCAAAAAAGTCTTTCGAAATAGAGATCAACCGCATCCTACCTGCACCTGAGCCATGTTGGAAACTTTGGTACGAACGCTATTCGGGGTTTTGCCTAAACCTGTTTGAGAGAAGAATAACCGAGGAAGACTAGAGACGAGTTCCGGGTGGTGCACTTCTCTTTATGGCGGACTATTCAATATTATTAGGGAACTACTTAAGCAAACCACGACGGCGACGGCGACGGCGACGGCAACGTGGACATGGGAAAACAAAAGATCTAATTGGCAGAACGATAGCTCAGCACGTGCGCTTTAAAACCCCTAATATCAACAGTCATGCACGTTGCCGAACAAGACACGCACCTTCAGGGCGTGAAATTAATTTTTTTTCCCGATAGCCACTTTGCTCCTAAATTCTTCAAAGTGGTAGCCAAGTGGAAAAAAGTTGGTCGCCATTTTCAAAGACAAACAAAACCTTTTTTTAAGCTGTCGGCGTTCTAGATAGACCCTCCAAAATTAAATTTGGGAAAAGATCTTTAACGTGCTACAAAGTGGACACTAGGATGGACGATATACAACGTTATAGCAGAGGAGCATTTTGTTGCGCATGCGCCAAGAAAATTTGTTCGGCGCGTTCGGCGCCATTTTGATATTTTCAGCGCGCTTCTGCGGGTTTTCAACTGAGCGATCGACACCTTTCTGTGATATTTTTTGGAGAGGGATGGAAGAGTATGACAAGTTTACTACCATTTCTAACTCTCTGGATACTTGTGGAGTTTGCTGGCTCTTCGGATGAGGATATTTTAATGATCAAAGTGCGAACAAAACGCGAAAAAAAGTCGAAAACTTGAAGTTTGAGATTTGATTTGCTGACGATCAAGATGTGCACATGAGACTACAAACCTTGAAGGTTAGTCTTAAGATGTTGATGTCTTACTTCTATAAATCACGAAGTGATGTGTGGAGGCGATCGTGAGATATTCGTTACGATAATAGAAGGTAGTTTACAATTTGATCTTATTTTACTTCAACTTTGAAATAAAATTACGTTAAGTTCGAGGTGGCCCCCAAGCTTCAAATCACTTCAAATAACATCTTATCTTCTTTCTCTTTGTTGTCCCATTGGACACAAGGCTTAAAAAAATGTTCCAGCTTCAGGATTGAGTTGCTCTTTCTATAACCTTCGGCGAATTCGTTTTTGGGAGGTTGAGGTGGATTTTCAAAGTCATGGCTCACAACTGTCTTTGGCCATTTTGCTCTCCAAGTCTGTTGTACTTGGTACGTAGGCATGCGTCTTAACAACGTTTATAGTCTTGCCTCGATCATCTGCGGTTTTATCTAATTTTTTTGCTGTGTTTTGGTGAGAATTTTTCTGATTGCCCTTTTGGGCTTGAAGGGCTAACTAGAGGATAAACTTCGGTAGAACTTGTTTTATCACATGGCCCCCAAATCTCTCACCACTGTCAGTTCATTGTTTATTTATTTAGCCTTCGGTCTAACCAGTTCATTTACCTCAAAAAAATCCGTGGGCTTTGTCTCATGAGCTTAAACTGGTGCCGTTTTCTTCATGTTCATGTGTTATTCGAAACGGATGGCGTCAGCTTCATTCTGTCTTGTTTATTTCAGTAGAATACTTCTGCCATACGAAATGAATTTTGAGTCGAAGTGTACTATAAAACTCGCAGATTAAAATTATCTAACTTTCTCTGGTTCTTAAAACATGAGGTGAGCGATACAATAAATGAATAATTACTCAAGGGGCTGGAACTCTCTTTCTTTAGAATGTGAACTACAGTATTTCTGTCATATTTGAAAACGAATTTCGGGTTAAAATGTCTTCAAACCAGTTTGACTTGTATTTCTCTTTGCCAGATAAGTCTTGATCCTTCGATTTTTATTTCTTAATTGAGACTGATGATTGGAATTAACTATTGTGTTCTCTGCTGTTTAGGTAGATGTGAAGTGACCCCACTACATATGGTCAGTACTATTGACAGAAAGGATAGGTGTGACATTTGCTGTGGCAAGCTGGCATTCAAGAGAATGTCATTAGTACCAGAAGCTTACTACTGGTATAAATTATCAATCTTTTGTTCTCTCCACACAACTTGCCTCAACTAGCTTATGCTATATGCAACTTGTGTCTATACCTTTTTTTGCAACTATAAAATTACCAATAAAGTTTTTTGAAAGTTTTGTCCAAATTTCATGGGAAAACAATATGAGGAGTGATCAGGTGAAATATTGTCCTGTTCCATAACAGTGTTTGAGCTTCCAGGCAGAGCTAAAAATTTCTTAAGCAACTGATTTATGATTTTCTGCCTTAAAATTAGCACAGCCAAACCCCTGGCTTGAAAACTATTAATTTCTGCAAATAGGCATCCAAGCTGATGCCCATTACTGCAGAATATGCAATATCAAAGTCCCCTTTTGACTTAGGTCTCATTTCTCTAAAATCTGATAGATGTAAAGCATCAATTTTCATAAAGAGATCAACAAACCTCTTCACATTAGTTTAATCTGACCTCACTAAGTCTTATTCCTGAAAAGAAAAGGCTTTTTTTTATTTTACCCTCACTGTTAAATATCAGCCTTACTGGTTCTTTGTTGTTTAGCATGTGTAAGAGTCTTTTCAGACCATCAAATTGTCACACAACTCTTGTAATTTAATAGGTTGGAGAATAAGGTTGCAAAGAGTGTATATGATTTTTTTGTGCAGTTGAAATGATAAATGAAAGTGATTTTCACTGGGTAATAATTGATTTATTTAACTATTCATCTTACAACTGGAAGCCCAAAGTAGTACTTGTTTTCTTTCACAATTTCCCCACATCATCAATCATATCTGATGATATTTCCGAGACTAATGATTGAAAAGACTTTATCTTACTCTGATAAAATCCATAATTATTCCTCCATTTCTAACCAGATGGAGCTACCATATCTCTAGCATTAGCATTGTCTTACTTTTCTTTACTCGACATTGACCTTTTTTATTTTGGTAATCGGCCCTGCCGGTTGTGATTCATGTCAAAAAAAAACTTTTGAAACAAAACATAAACCTCTGTAAACTTTACATTTTTGCCAAAATTGGAGGTACACTGCACTAGCAGTACAGTTGAAGCTCTAAAAAACGCTTACAGAAAGGCGAGTACTTCAAATGATCACCGATAACTTGAGATAGCAATGACACGATAAAAGTATACTATCCAATTCTTCTGTACTCTTCGACAGGCCACTTGCATCCTTCAAAAATAACATCATCTTCATCGATCGCCCAGACAATCACGAGACAAGACTCGAACAATCTTTTGCATTCTGAAAATAACTTCCTTCCACACATCACACAATAATTTCAAGGATTTGCTGCTTCCATCTACGTTACAGAAGAAACCAAAGTGCTCTGTGAGCAAACTCGTGAATTGACACATGATTTTGACACATGATGTTTAATGTTATCTGGTTTTGGGAATTTTGTGGTTGATTGTCATATCTAGAGTACGAGCAGTAGTTCAGTGTTCGCTAATGTAGCAAAGAAACAAAGTAACGTTGGGATAAGAAGGCATTACAATTGAAATAATCATGCTATTACAAGCAAGGTGGATGATGTCATGTGTTTTAAACGTCTATCATTTTTGTTTCTGGTTCAAAAGAAAAGGTTGGAAGTAAATGTGGGTGAAAAGTGAAATTTACTGTCTTTCGTTGTAAATATTAGAAAATCAAGGCAATACTGTCTTAATGAAAACATTAACGATTCCCTCTTTATCAAATCAGACAAACTGGAACGAGTTTTGAGTGATATAACTAAGCCAAGCCTGCCACCGTCATTTTGGATCTCCGCCTGGGTAGATTTAAGTCACGTGCTAGGCAACGTATAATCAATAACAAGATAGAATTTCATTTCAGGCCTATTTATCAATTTTGTGGTGTGTAACTTTCGCATTTTAGTACGTTGTATGTATGTTGAATCTTCAAATTGTCTTGAAACTTAAAAGAAAATTGTTCTTTAAAAATTCACTGAAAATCGGTAGCTAAAATTGTTTGTTTAGGTGTTATCTGATTTTCGTGTTAACTTGTAATTTCGTCAGTCGCCGGCATCTTTTGTTGCTTCACACAGGAAAAACACACGCGACGAAACGTAATGATCAATTTTGTCCTCAATCTCACGCCATAACAGAAAAAGCTTCTGAACATCTGTAAACTTCGAGCGCTTCGCAGTAAGTAATATTTTCAATGAATCTTCCGATTGTTTTCGAGTTCAAGGATTGTAAATTACAATTTTATGAAAAACGAAGGTTGTTCTGTTATTTCAGTGTGAATCCTTGCATGCCTGCCAGTCGCTGGCGCCGCTTGTTGAAACTAAAACGAAAAAAAAAACTCTTTTAAGATTATCATTGGCTTCTTTTTCACCCCACCACTATTCTTAGCAACAAAGGTCGCCATTTCTTCTGTTTACTGCTCGCTAAAAACTATCAAATGCACTCAAAAGCCTAAAATCTAAAAAAGTTTACAGGAATCGACCAATCGAGCGAGCGAGCGAGCGAGCGAGCGAGCGAATGCCATTCCCCACATGGTATCTATAACTCGCTCTTGCGCATGCGCGCAATTCACGAGTTAAAAATGAGAAGAAAGGTTGTCTCAAATACTCGAACCATTGTTTTTTCCGACGTATTTTACTGCTTATTTTCTTTCGTGATTCTCGAGAGGGAAACCGACGCAGGCGCATACCAGCGGTTTCTCGTATCAAACTAAAATTTACCGGACATGCGCAACAAAATGCCCCTCTGCTCAACGTTATAATAAAGTTCGGATATAACGCGCGCTGTCATTGGTTGAATTCTCATTCTATGAGGATATAGAGCATAGAGCTGAGCTAAAGCTGTCACGCCATCTGCCAAATTATTCTATGTTCGATCTTTTCCGGGACTTCTTTTTAGCTTTTTTCCGATAATTGAAAGTGAAATTTCGGAACAAGCGAGCCGGCAAGTAGCAACAGAACAACCAAACAAAGGTTTGTAATCATACCAGGCGCCGTAATTTACGTTATTAAAACGTGAGCAGATATGAAAATCCTTAAATCCTTAGACATTCCGAGTTTCAAAGATTTTCACGCTCAGTTAGATTGCAAGCTTAAGAGTACGGTAATAAAAATCAAACACAGCAAACACTCGAATAGTATATAAGGTTCAGAGTTCAAAAACAAAATAGAACAAAACAGAAATGATGAAAAATATAACCAAACTGGCATAACTGTTAAAATTCATACTAATCATGACGGTGTCTGAGCAAATATGATCATGCTCAAGTCCATCGCGGCTCGCTTATCAGAGGGTCTGAATGGGGGGGTCGGTTGTCGGTTGTCGGTTGTCGGTTGTCGGTTGTCGGTTGTCGGTTGTCGGTTAAGATTTTTGACCTTTGTCGGTTGTCGGTAAATCTCAGTTAATAATTAAAAATACACGTTAATTATTCACATTTATTATGCAATTTGCCCAGTTTTAAGACTTTAAACTCTAGACGAAGTGTAATACTTGTAACAATTCATTATTTGTTTTCACTTAAACCTCGTTAACGCTGTTTTTTAATTTAGCAACGTGCTCATCTACCCCACTTTTGTTTGCAAATCTAGTATACCGATGAAATTCACCAAAGCTTTTATTATAGATGTGAATTTGTTTCCTGTCGACTACGGGGCATCGAAGTAAATCAAGAGAGGTAAATTCTACAAAGAATGAAACACCCACTCTAGCCCCTGGGATACCTAATTTTAATTTGTAAGCTGCGGAAGTCTCTTTTCTGAGACGTCCACAAAAACTCACTACACTTATTATTCAACGGCTCTCGTGGCTTTTCTGCGAGGTTTCTTTTTTTCTCTTTTTTTTTGCCAAAAATTTGGTTGTCATACGTATCAATCTGCACCGTTAAATGGATTTTTTAACTGTTAGTACCTCTTACATGTCGAGACGCACAAATGCACGAACAGCCCTGCCGGATCGGGTAACACACGCTCTGTTGACAACCTCTGGATGTTCTTCAAAATCTGATTCCTCGTCATCCGAATCTGTCTCATACTCATCGATTTGTACTTCTCTGTGATCCTCAAACACCTCAGTAACATCCCCTTCGTCCACAAATTGTATGCTGACAACGCGTTGTGCATTTGCTGACGATACAGTGTTTTCTTCAGGATATCGAAGCCTCTCTTCAGACTCGTCGGTGTGGTGAACGGCGTAGACAGCTGGCGGCAAGGCCCCAGCCTTATCTTTTGTGGTCTCACTCCTAACCGTCCGTTGGCGTACTGGTCTGTAACTCTCTAGCCACTCTTTGATCTGTCCTTCCATCCCTGGTGTTATGTCCTCACTTGGCAAAGGTGTCATCGTAGCTATAGCAGAAAGGGGCATGGCGGATTGAGGTACCGGATTGTAGGATTTGTCATGCGTGTAGTACTTTGCTGCCCATCTAAATGTGCGCTTCAGAGATTCCTTGCAAATTGTTCCAAAATCCTGGGCATATGTAAGTACCGTAAATGTCTCGTGTTTAAGGTGCGAAACAGCGTGCAAATTTTCCACTACTGTTGTGAGCAACGTTTCGAGCAGCAGATCATCTACAAATTGGGGGTTAATGTCCATCACGTTCTTGTATAGCCTTTCTATGCAAAGACACAGATACTTGCGTCTTCTGTGATACAGTTCCCTGTGGACCATTGGTTGCAGACATCTCGCTCAACTTGTTGTTTTCTGTGTTTTCAGCCATGATTTGGGCTTTAAAAATAGCTCCACGGTTTCTTTTACCAACGCTACAAGAAGACGGCACGAACATTGGTTGTCTTGGTTTATTTTTAAAAATACATTTTAGCCCGGCAAATTCTTTATTTTAGCACGCAAAATGCGCCACAATGCCCATCAAAGTGATAATAATACAGTTTTTAGCCGGAATTTAAAAGAAACTATCTTTACATAGCGAACGCACCAAGTGAGCGTTTTTCGTTGTATAAACAAGGCAGTGTTTATAAACAAGGAATACCGCAGAATTTCCAAAGTAGCGAAATTTATGACTTTTGAAAATCAGGTAAACGAACTACAAGTGCTAATTCAGCCCTACCATCCTGAAACTTTTGAAGGTCTCCTTGTTGCCTTTCGTTTCTCTCGATGTCACCTCCTTCAGTCATGATCCTCTTTGCCAGATTTTCATCTTCTTTTGCTTCTTCTCGTGATTTCCGTTTCCTTCTCACTTTTGACTCGTCACCTTTCTTCTCCGAGTCGTTCATTGACTTCTGCTTGCTTTTATCAGATGTAGCCGGCGCCTTCAGCAACACTACTGGCTTTCCGGTCCAGTTTGTGACCTCTTGGATAATGTGTACTAAAATATTAAATACCGTGTGTTTTAAGTTTTCTCTTTAGTAGGCTTTTGAGAAACTTACACAGTTCTTATCAGCAAATGCTCGTCAAATGTAAAAAACGTGCACATCGAGCGAAATCTCTCGTGCGTAGCTTCCCTCGAGGAGAGAATTGAATATTATTTGAACGTCTGGTTTTCAGAAACGAATAAATTTAAGGGCGTGTATAGATAAACGGGGTCTTTAATATGTTAAGCTACACTGTTGTTCATTCACCAATTAATCAGAAAGAAGCTTATAAACTGATTTACTCGCTACTTCTTTGTAGAGATTTTTCTTCTCAATTTTCGCATTCAAATGGACGGTGAAAAAGAAAAAAAAAACATTCCGCTCCACAAAACAACAAACAAAAAACGGTGGAACCAGAGTTTAACCACGTTAATATTTGAGCTTAATATTTAACTACAGAACTAAAGTGATTCATCAAACTCCGCTGCACGCGTTGCACACTTACCGTTGAGCTCACTGCTACTTTCATCCGATATTAAATTTGGAAGTTCAAGCTGCCATTGCCCATCCGTCACAATTGCAAAATTTTCGCATATGCCCGCAGGCGATTTCGCCAGGCGAAATAACTTTAACGAAAATCTGCCAATTCCATATTGATGTGCCTGCTCCTTTAGTCCTAAAAACTCCGTAAGATGTTTTTTTAGTTCAGATACTCCTCTATGAGCTTCTTTGTCTACTGGGACCCTGCTTCGATGACGTTCGATGGCGACTTCTTCACCTTTTCGAAAAAAACTCACGATGACTTTAGCAATCCCAGTCATGACCCGACCGCATGAACAAACAACGAGCAATAAAAAGACAACAGCAGGGCGTCTCGTCGGCTCGATTGTGATCCGCTGTTCTTGAAATGAGACAGCAGGGCGTCTTGTCAGCCCGATTACGAGCCGCTGTTCTAGAAATGAGCCCACGCTGCTCACCGAAAAGAAAGATCCCGTGGATTTAAAGTAATTTGAAGACAAGAAATTCTATAATTCGGCTAAATTTGGAATTAATGTGGTTACGTCGGGTGAGGAAGGATTTTCTGGGCTAGAAATCATCAAAATGCTGTTCTTTCTGAATACAAACATCCCTATCACGTCTGACCATGTCGGTTGTCGGTTAGAATTTATTTGTCGCTAGTCGGGTAATTTTTTCCCCGTTTCGTCGGTAGTCAGTAATTTTTTACGCCCTTTGTCGCTAGTCGGTTAACCCCATTCACACCCTCTACTCTATCTCTCGATCCAGCTTTCTACATGTAATTCGTCTGGAACTTAAACTAACAAAGCTGGACAACTTAAACGAGGATGACGGTAGATGGTAAAGTGTAATGGCGGACAGTTAAAAACGAAACATTGTTGCTTAATGAAAATAGAAGAAGAAAACAGTCTCATTTTTTCAGTTCTTGGAGGGTGTAATTTCACCACGAGAAACTTTAACTAGAAGTTCCTGTCCTAAAGTTTCCTTAGACGTACGGTAGCCACGCGGAAGACTACTCTCCAGCCCCTCCCTCGACACCAAGTCTTACTTGTCACAACTCTTGAGTGGTCCACACCCACAAACCAAGTACAGTAAACAATGTAGCTAGTAAAAAAAACCTTAACATAATCTTTGCGGTTCTACTTACATTAGACGTTGCTTTTCATTCCAGTTTATGAAAATACTTTGCCTATACCTGGTAAGTCTCTTTGACCCAAAATTAAGATTTGACTTCTAACTATTTACTTTGCTTAAATATAAATGAAAAATCTACCGCTTCCAGCTTAACTGCGATAAAGCTTTATAACACCGTTATCATTGTTAGAATTACTCTCCAGATTTAGCGTGATTAGCTTACAGCTTGGATGCTGTAAAGCTTTACGTAGACTGGCAATACAGGTATCAGTGATATGATTACTCCTCAATTCAAGTGTGGTTAGCTTACAGTTTAGATGCTGAAAAGCCTTACATAGACTGGCAATACAGGTATCAGTGATATGATCACTCTTCAGCTCTAGTGTGGTTAGTTTACAGCTTGGATGCTGTAAAACTTCACAGAGACTGGCAACACCGGTATCAGTGATTACATTTCTGTTCAGATCTGGTGTGGTTAGCTCACAGCTTCGATGCTGTAAAGGTCTAGGTAGATTGAAAAGAATAGGATCATAATATGACTCAGTTTCCACCAGTCTTAGAGTGGTTAACTTCCTTTCTACTAATCTACGAATAACATCAATCCATTCATCAGTCAAGCAAGCGTCGACTAAGTTCAGTTCAGACACAAGACAGTGTTCATTGTTCAGTGAATTACAGACTCGTTGTATTCCAGACAGTGTTAGCTGTGATCTCCAAAGTTCTAACTTCTGAACTGTGACGAACTCATCAGAACATTTGCGTTGTGCCTCTCCAGCTTCCTCTTTATTTAGTTCACTGATAATGTCCAACACAAATGATACTCCAATGCAGTCCACATCAGAAAAATTCTCAAAAGCCATGACGCCGTCTGGATTACAAAAGGCTTGCGGATTATTCCTGATGAATTTTTTGGCAAATTCTTTGTTTTGATACTCAGTCAGACACGTCATTTGAAGATTACGATGCATAAAGGGTGAATCTATTAATTTTTCCATCAGTTCCTCGTTTCCTTCATATGACAACACACCAGCCATGAATTGGAAAACCATTTCAGAGCATTCTTCGTCTGGAACACAATTTTCCTTAACAAACCAACGAGCAGCCAAGAATTCTTGGACGGTTAGATGTGTGAAGCTAAAGTGCTTCGTGGTTGTAATCAGTGCAGTCCTGAAAGGCTGACCACAGTAAAGAAGACCGCTACCTTTCAGTTTGTTGACTTCTTCCGCTTCAAAATCGCCTTCCATCTCGCTTTCATCAAAAGTTGGCTTTCTTTCAACCAGCAGTTTAGCCGCTAGTTCTGATAATTTGTCTAATGTGTTCTTGATGACAGAAGGGGGCTTGAATTGCTCAGGAATTTCTTTCTGTCTGTATTCTGACTCGGCGCAATGCTTAAGTTCAAAGATATCAACAAGTTTGGTGTAAATGTCGGTTGTTGAGACAGGAAGGTCATCAGGATTTTCTGAATCAGCAAGGGTATACTCCATCTCGAAGCACAACAGATAACAGAGCATAGGAATATGAGCAAAACTGACAAGGTTCTCATTGTCCGTGACATGTTTAATTACAGCGTTCTTCATATTTTCGTTGTTCTTGAAGTATTTCTCAATGTACTCTTTCACTTGTTCTGACGAAAATCCCGCAATTTCCACGTATCGTTTAAAACGGATTCCTCCCATCTTGTCCGATTCATCAGGCCGCGAGGTAATCATGACGATAGTCTCTTTCAAGATTTTTCCTTTGATGAGTTTTGAACATAATGCGGCCACCGGCATTTTACGTCTAGCGTCATTGGGATGCTGTTCTTCTAAGTTTCCAGCGATGTAATCTTGCTGTGAATACTCATCATAGCCGTCGAGGATGATCATAACTTCCTTGGGATGCTTTAAAATGTACTCAAATGTAGAGTCATCAATGTTACATTTGTCATCCAGAGCCGAACAACAATTTAAGATTTCTCTTAAAGTCACACAGTTATTTTCAAGCAAATTCAATTGACGGAAGGTAAGCAAATACACAAACTTTAAATTGGGGATTTCAGTGTTTTCTCGTGCTTGAAATAATTCGTTGTTGGCCCAATCGCGAATCACCTTCTGGCAAAACAGGGATTTCCCAATCCCTGCTTTTCCAACGACAAGAATAGAATTAGCACTCTCCTGATCATCAATCACGCCAAGAAATATTTCACTAGCGTGCTTGACTGGGGTACCGCTGACTTTTCCGTAGTACTCAAGCTCTTCACTTCTTGAATAATATGTCTCGTCATGGTTACTCCTGATCAGGGCTTTTCTTCCATGTTGTATGAGAAGATTAGTGAATATTTCGTCTGTCTTCGCGTTGGAAATCGTCCGAGAGGCAAGCAGTTTGGGTTGGAACTCCGTTTGGCCTATGATGGAAGTCTTTAGAGCTGAAGTGTAGGCACTTACGGCTAAAATATAAAAAAGAAACATATTTAATAAACAATATGAACACGAGGATAACAGTTTAAGTACTTTCACTCTTACTCCACAGGGTTTAACTGTTTTGAGGGCAGCTCAATTAACACACAAGATCTTAAGACAAAGATCTTAGGCTATATTGGTCTAACTCTTATTGATGAAAAAAGTATAACAAACTAAAGGCACATTAATACCACACATAGTTGTACACCTTGGAAGCCTGGTCTTGAATGTAAATTTCAAAGTCGAGTGTCTAACAGAGAAACAATTCCAGTATTGGATATCAGAGCCCCAACTCATGGACCCTATAATAGTTAAAAATCGGTGGTGGTTTGGGGAGGAAGAGCCCCCCCCCCCCTCCAAGAGGTCCTTGCCCTACCCCCCATCAGATCCACCTGTCTGACATCCAAATTCTTGAAACAACAGGATCACATATTACTATCCAATATGAAGCATTTAACAATTACTTTTCTAGATAGAAGTCTTGGCCTATTGTGGTTTCAGAGTAAAAAAAAAAGTGTGTTTTCTAAACAAAAATTGACCCCCTTCTCTCGAAAAAAATCCTGGATCAACATTTGATTACAGTATCTGATTATGAGAGTTAAAATAGTGGCATATAAGCTCACTGTTTATCATTATCATTCACATGTTTACTATTATTACACTCATCAAAACATATTGGACTTACCTTGAGAGGATAATTCATTGGCACCTAAATGAAATAATAAACAAAAAATTAATGTTGTCTCTTTAAACCAATTTACTTAAGAAATTTACCTGAAATCTGATTTATTCATCTCAAACTAATAACATTTCAGGTTCCATAAAAGGTTAAAAAAAAAACCATTAACATGTGTGCTGGCATGTATCGCTTCCCCATCCATTCCAATAGTTTCCACATCAAAATACAATCGCACATGCAGTATTGGATAAACCAATTTTTTTAGTTTAAAACAATTTGATTTGTCGCTTATTGGCCCAAGAACATATATCAAATCACTTCATATCACTTTGGCAGATGTCATTTGCCTCTGAATTCTCCATAGTTTGGTGGTGTTACATAAACCAAGCTTACTATAGAATACAGGCCAGTTCACCAGGCTCATGGAGTGAATTGTTATTCATCATTATATCACTCAATTAAACTACAAGTTTTTTTCTCCCACCACTCCCATGAGTGACCAAGACAGAATTTCTCCTTACTATATCTATACAATATCATGCAGACAAGTGATGAGAATAAAGAAAAATAATAATTATGGGATTACTAATTGATCTGATGCCACATTCTCCAAACTAACATAATGAGAATCATTTGGCAGACAGTAAGGAGAATTGTCAACATGATCTTGGGAGTTAAAGGGTTAAGAGGCCTTGTTTAAGCTACTGGAATGTTAACTCAAAATATGGGTGACTTAATTTCCTATTTGCGAACAATCACTTAAATAAGTCATCTTGATTTATAATCCATAAAAGAATATGCTGTGGGAACTTAGATCTAAGTCAGACCTATCCTTGTAAAAAGAGAAGATTGAGACAGGAAGCAATACCTGCATTAAAGTGAGGCCAATCTTGGAATATGATTGGATTGTTTAAAATTTTGGCCACAACAGATGCTGCCATCACACAGGCAATTTGTTTCCATTTCTTACTTGAAGACTGCGTTTCATCTACAAAGTCTTTGATGCCCTTGACTACCACCCATTCTGTCTTAAAATCATGAGCTGCTGCATACACTCCTGAAAAAAAAACACTCATGTCTGTTAACCATATATTAAGCTTATTTTTTTTGGCATCCTTAAAATAATTGTTCAATCAAAGCTTACAAACATTCACACTCTAGCTGTTTGTAAACATGCACATTGCAAAAAGACTTTAGTTAGTATAACTGAAAACTTTAACCCTTTAACTCCCAAGATCTGATTGTTAATTCTCCCTTCTAGCTACTACACATTTCCTTGTAAATTGGTAACGGGATTTGATGTTTGATCAAGGTAATATCTTGTACCTGATGAGTTTCAGTGTTCTCACCAACTGTTTGCTGGATAATGTATGGACATTACAGGGAGAAGTTACATGTTAATCACTTCTAGGAATTAAAGGGTTAATGTGTGTCATACAATTCTTTTGTCTGCTGTTAGTTAGGAGAATTTGGTTTTGGATCAACCAATAATCCCCTAATTGACATTTGAACATTGCAGAAAGACATTAGTACTGAAATATAATTTTTTTCAACCAGTAATTTAAAAAAAAAAATTGTACAGTGAGACTGTAAAATTATTCTTCAGGCTTCACCTTGTTTCATAAGTAACTTTCAACATTTCTCAAAAGACAAACTTTTGTCAGATAGAGTTAACCCTTTTACTCCTAAAATCTCTTCAGTAATTATCATTTAAGTCTGTCATACAATTCATATGCTGTTAGTAAGGAGAATTTGGTTTTGGATCAACCAATAATCCTCTAATTGACATTCTTTGTTCCTTTCCCATTATTTGTCTGCTTGACATCATATTAATACTACGAGAAATTCTGTCTTGGTCAGTTATGGGAGTTTAAGTGTTAACAGGGACTGTGATACTATTCCTCAACTCTCAAACTAATTAACAAAATACTTTCTACATTCTTCAGATGACAAATTTAAGACAATTCATGACATTCTGATGGAGCACATTCAATATAATTATCCAGAAGACATCTCAGTCACCTTCATTTGCAGAAAAATCTTCCTACCCTAGCCAAACATAAAATCACTCTTATTATGCAATATATATACAACTCCTGCAAAATTGACAATTGAGACAACACCAAAACACTTCCTTCAAGTCCAAAAGTTCTTCACTCATCAATTATTTGAATTATTATGATTCTCACCTCCACCTTCCATTTCAACTGCAATTGCTTCAGGATGTTTCCTAATCATATCTCTGTTTGCCTCTGAGATACTCAGAACCACTCCATCACAGTGCACTTTGGGATTATATTCATCAGCATTTCGTAAAGGTGCCTTCCACCCATCAGCCACATGATTGATCAGGTGACCAATATCTCTGCTGGGGGGAGTTTTGTGTGCAGCTGTTATCAGCTTTGCTGAAACAACCACATCTCCTAACTTGACCTTTTTGCTGTTCAAACCACTGCAGGCACCAACAGAAAAAATAGCCTTGGGTCTCAGTAGCAAGATGGCATCTTTTGAAACAGACAAGGAACCTCCAGGAACATCAGGACCTTTGGAGCACCTCATCAATGCAATTTTCATTTTCTTTCCTTGATCATCACCCATGCACCCAAAGTACACAGGGCCAGTACTGATGTGGTAACTATTAAAGGGTTCCTTCAGGTAGGCAAAGCAGCTTAAGAACTCACAATCCTCCACTGTTAATAAAAGAATATCAACAGGAAGTTCAACAGTTTGCCAAGGATTAGAGGTTGTGCAAAGATCACTCAACTCTGGAAGTTTCACACTGAGCTCTGGTGGGCTGAGCTCCGGTGGGCTGCTATTGCCAGTCTGTGCTGATGTATTTTCCCCTGGCATTATTACTGTCCCTGGAAAAAAAGGTTGTAATTTTTTTTTTCATATGTGACAATTAATTAGCTTAACCAAATGGAAATCAAAAGATGAGAAAGATGAAGAAAAAAAAAGCAAATCATGGATACATTTAACATATTTTAAAAGGGAATAAAGATTCACAACTTCAATTATGTGTAATTGTGACTTTAAAAAAAAATCTGCAGGAAATGCATTTCATCTAATGCTCTAGTATGACTTACATTATTAACTCTAAGTTATTTTACAACTCAAGTTTTAAAAACATTACACACACCTCTCTCCCATGAATTTTGTTCAGAAATGTTAAAGGAATCCTCCATATCCCCTCCCTTCCTGGCCTTTATCACAATTTTGTCTTCATGAAATTTGTCTGTGATGCAGTCATCATCTTTCAACCACTCTCTCAGAAGCTCTCGGAAGTGTTCTTCAAGATCAGCATCCATAGAATGTAGAGTAGGATCATCTATGATTTCCTCATAGCAGGTCCCTCCAATACGCACAAAGGTGTCTTTGATGTTGTTCCAGTACAAACTAAAAGTTGGATCATCAACTGAAGCATTAGCAGCATGACTGAAAACTCTGTCTCTGAAAAACTTGATGCGAGTGATGTCAGCTTCTGGAGAGGTGTCTGATCCTGGAGGAAGGTTCTTCCAGCCAGAGGCAGGGAGAGTCAGACCAAAGATATTCCTCAGAAGAAGCAGCAGTAGGGAGCTGTCAAAGTTCCCTGAGGAAACTGACCACTTGATGACAGAATCCAGTTTCCCCCACTGGGAGGTACTCAGGACCCTCTTCTTTAGAAGTGTTTGTAATTTGGCACGGTTTGTGGGATTTGTCAGAGCTACATAAAGGTTTTCTGGTGGACATACCCTGTCAAAGATCTTCCTTAGCACATCTGATCCCACTTTAACAAGAAGGCGACACAGCTGGGCATAGTTAGAGGTTCCTTTAGTAGAAGGATTTGATGGAGTGGCAGAGGCCATGAGGACATGTCTTCTGTAAAGAAATACACACACAAAAGTCATTACTTGAACTTCCCAGTACCAAAATGTCCTTCCACATACTTAACATTAAATTTATTATCACCTGACACATTTATACAACAAGTGTGATGTGTCTTCCTTTTTAACCCTTCAACCCCTAAGAGTGATTGGCTTCTAATTTCTCCTCACAGTATCACTCATGAATCAAATGTAGAGGTCACAAGAATAAAGGACATGATCACCAATTTAAGAAGTTCCTGATTGTCAAACAAATTCTCCTTGTCAGTATCATAGGGAATGTAAAGAGAACAGTGTGGAGAATGTGAATACCAATGTCTTAGGGTGTAAAGGGTTAAAAAGGCAGATGGGGCAGGGTGAACACACACAATTCTGTAAAACCCTCACAGTAATGTACAAATCTCAAGAAAATGCACTGTTCTTCTATGCATTACATCTGTTTAGATTTTCCTCAAAAAAAAAACACATGCTACTTTTCATTTTAATTAGAATCTTTTTATCCATTTAAGATTATTTCTAATCCAAAAACTTCTCTTGAGTGATCAAACTAATAAAACAGCTTTTATTTGTCAAAATAACAAAAAGGTGTCCTTTCTGGCTCTCAGCCATATGTACATGTCAGTCATATATTTACCAGTTTTGCAATACTTATAGCACTTAATAACAAAGGCACAAGAGTTGCCCATTTTTTTCAACCGTGCATGCAGAAAAATTATATATATGCATCTGAGCATATGAAATTTGTCTGCTTAGTTAACATATACACAAGCAATACTATAATTCAAAGCATTTTTGGTTTTTTATTTACTCTTCTATGAAGAGAAATTAATAAATTACTTATAAATGTTTTTCTCCACAAGGTTTGTCTCTAACATCCCACAAAATTTCAGAAAATTTTTTTAAGAACCCTGTGAGATTAGAGGTACTGTCATTGGTAGCAAAAAAAGTCTGTACTTGAGCCTAGTGGCCTCCCTTGCAGGAAGTTGTCCCTGTTTCCTAACCATAAAGCCACAAGGATAATAACAACTCCCCCCTGGATAGGATACTAGTCCATCGCAAGGTTCCCCCCTGCATTTCATCAAGTTTCCCTAACAATTCACCAGTACCCATTTATACTCCTGGGTGGAGAGAGGCATGGGGAGAGTAGAGTGTCCTGCCCAAGAACAAAACACATTGACTCAGGCAGGTCTTGAACCCAGACCTCTGGACCCAGAGTCCAGTACACTGAACATAGGCAACAATATGTCTCCCACTGTTGTTAGTAAATGGCAATGTTCATCACTGACCAAAAAAAACATGGTGCTCTCCTAAGATCACACTCCTTTCTTATTAAATATTGGACCACATGACACTAATAAACACTAATAGTATGTTGTTTTGGTGAGAAAGAAATTCAAAAATTCCTTAAAAACCCAAGAGCTGCAAAGTTGATCATTTGATGATGATCCATTAGTTACCCAGTAATATAAGCAATAATTTTTCTTTATCTTTTAATAGAGAGAGATGGGTTTGTGATTTACATATGTGTCAATCAATGAAGTTTTGGTCAAAGGATACTAGTTTCATGCAACTGCCATCAAAAATTGGGAATTGCAAAATTTTTGCCAGTTTCTGCCTTGCGAAAAAATAGGCAATCAGACAATAGACCATAGACATTCAGAATCCTGCTCTTAATACAATTGCTGATTTGATGGTAAATATTCCCTTTGAGACTATACCTAAAACAATCACTTTTTTTGGCAAGCAATGCAGCATTGTGCAATAAGAGGAAAAGTGTTACAAAGCTTTCTTCCTTGGTCCACACATACTCCATTTCAAAGATTGTAGGTATATTTACTGACAACAAAAATTCAATCACTGCTGTTTTCATTGTGGGAATAAAAAAAAATCAATATTTTGTTTCTCGGCTGATTCCAGAAAAGTTACCTCCTCGATAAAACATTGTTTGTACACAACATTGATGCTGAAATTCTCAAAGCTCTAAGTATGCAAGTTGAAGTTAGCAGTAACAAATATCATCTGTTGTGAGGCAGCTTGATCAGCGTTCATATGGAGAGAATCCACATTAAACTTACGCGCTATCAAAGGAAGATCGATAACATCTTCCACAAGATAAACATTCAATTTAATCTCACGGGAACTACAAAACTATATCTGTTATTTGAGGATCGAAATCCAAACTGTTTCATATTTTGATTACTATTTTCCGAGTATAATAAATTTTCCGTCGATTCTGGCATCCAAAGTCTGTTGTTTGTTGCCCATCAAGGCCTAAAAATTTTCCGGACATTTGTCTGATGACGAGCATGTTTCCGTACGGCGTCTCAAGTTCTAAGAGACTGAGAAGATCAATTTACTCTAAAATGCTTACATCCGACCAAGAAAATCCAGCCAAATTCAGTAATATGGAAACAAATAACGGAGTCAACCCCAAAAACTGGTGAATATAGACATATCAAGCATTACAATTCCCAATGGATTCGAAAATATGAACCTGTTTCCAACAAACGGGAAGTGCTGACCGAAGCACTATTAGCTACGAGGTTTAACATTGTCTAAAGACACAATTTCTTGGCGGATAGTTACAGAAATAGAGGTAAAAGTTATATGGTAAATCAATTACTTTACCTTGGCGAGAATCGTCAGCTTAGCAACGTCAAATAAGTCTCTCGAAGTATAGATCAACCGCATCCAACCCGCAACTCAACCATGTTGAAGACAGCTGTCAAATGTAAACAAAATAGGTTAACCGAGGAAGACTAGAAACAAGTTTCTAGTCTTCACGACAGTTATTTAATATTCCAGTATCCCAATAAATTAATTTTAAAAAAATAACTTAATTTGATTTGCGAGTCGATAGCACTTAAGAGATGTTATTGAACAGGAAATGTACGTTTTTGTCTACCTCATACGTTAAGAAAAGAGGCTAAGGAGTAATTCTTTATTCCTTCTTGTTAGTATTAAAAGTCATATTAAATAATAAAAAAAGTTTTATATTCAGAGCTCTCGCTTGTTATTGTAGACGCTTGGACTTGTACACCGATCGAAGCTTCAACATCCTTCCCGGGTAACTCAGGGGCATTTTCCAAAAAGGGTCTTACCGGGGAAGGTGAATTTGAACCTTGCTTGGTTGGGGTGGGAAATTTGAAACGGAAGTGTCAAGTCTTATCAGTGGAATCAGTACCCGCGTTTTAATTTTATATGAAGACGAGTTTAAAGGTGAAGAGTCCGTAGAATGATTCTATTTGATTAATCTTTCAAAAGAGATTTTATGTGAATATCAATATCATCGTCGATTTATATTACGCTCTTATTTTTTTTTTCTTTAATATCGTGGAGTAATTCTTATGAGTTCAATCTCCGTCCCGTATTTCTTTTTCAAAAACGTGTAATTCGTATTATTACTTTCTCCTCATTCTGTAAACATACCAGCCCTTTCTTTAAATCTCAAAAAACCATGATATTTTTCGATCTTGTCCGATTTATTTTCTCAGATTTTATGTACAAATTCCATCAACACCACCATACCTCCGTTTTCTCCAGCTTTTTCAGTTCTATCAGGAGTATTCACACCTACATCACTAGACTGGCTTCCAAACTTCTTTTGCTCTTCAAAAGTCTCGCACTATTGATGAATATCTCAAGTTAAAGAGCCTATCTATTAAAAAAGAAACTGAAGAATATATATATTGACATTTATCTTATCGCCGGCTTCGCCCATGGACAGTATGAAGCGAATCCTGTGATCTAATTAGCTACCTGAGCGGGCAAGATGGACCTATCTTACCCGCTCGGGATTGCCCGCGTTGATCGCGCGAAAGGAAAAACATTTGCGTGGAGCAAACTTCCAAAGTTCGTAATTCTTGGACAATGTCGTCGATGAAGTCGCAAAAAAGCGGCAAAAGACAAACAAAACAAACAAAACATATAAATAAAGGGGGTAAGTTTCCAAAGAAACTGTGGTGCTGCGTCGGTGGGAGAGTATATCAGAGTAATTTTGTGTAATCAACTGAGTTGATAACGTAAATTGGCCAAGGTAGAGGTTGAAAGGCTGACGTTTCGAGCGTTCGCCCCTCGTCATCGCTCTGATGTACTTACTGACGCAGATGGGATACGGTCTATAGATCTTTTGGATTCTAGGGGACTGCTACAACATGTAAAAAGACCCACTTACATTCATGGTCACACTCTTGATTTACTTATCACCCGTCAATCTGACAGCATCATCGCGAAAGAGTCAGAAACAGAGAGATATTTCTCAGGCCATGCGGTTGTCCTGTGTTACCTGAGGAGAGCTAAGCCTACCTCTACAGTTAAGCTCGCTGAATTTCAGAAACTCAAGGCAATTGACAAGCAGAAATTTTTGGAAGACATCCGTACCTCTAGCTTGTATAGTGATCCCCCTGACATCCTGGAGGAACTTGTGGAATGTTATAAGAATACTCTCCGCACACTATTAGATAAACGTGCACTTGTTCGTTCTCGTCATATTACCAATCGATCGCGCCCCCCTTGGTTTAATAACGCAAAAATGAAAGCCAGGCGTCATAGGAGAAGAGCTGAGAGGAAATAGCGAGCCAGCAAGCTTGATTCTGATTTCGAACAATTTAAAGCGAGGAGAAATTACGCCTTGTACTTGATGAATGTTTTTAGACGCGGTTACTACAAGCAATATACTGATGATAACAGCTCGGACCAGTGAAGGCTCTTTCGGGCCAGTAAACGCCTTTTGAATTTGCAGGCAGATAAGGCTCTGCCGCCTCATACGGACGCTCGCCTGCTGGCAAATGACTCGGGATAATATATTTTGTTTTCCTAAATCACGGCTATTAGGTCTGAGCTAGATGCTGATGGCCTCTCTAACATCAGTGATGCTCTCTCACCTTTTCCAAAAAGTCTTTCACGTTGTAACATTGAGTTTTCAGAATTTACTCCACCATCGGAAGGGAGTCTGGGGAGAATTGCTGCTGAAAGAACAAAGACTCGCGCACTTGATCCTCTACCATCGTCTGTTCCGACCATTTCCCTGGATGAACTGCACCCTGTCATTACAAAAATTGTCGACCTTTCACTTGAATCCGGCGTCATTGCAGAGGACTGGAAGAATGCATCAGTGCACCCATTTCTTAAAAAAGCAGGACTCTAGCTAATCAATAAGAACTTACTTCCGGTTAGCGACTTGCGGTTTACGTCCAAAATCACGGAAAATTGAGTAGCTCTACAAATGCAGGATCACATGGTAATTAAAGGCTTATTTCCTGATCTCCAGTAAAAGATCATTTGTAACCTTCAATAACGCAGTCTCAGTGCTGTGATTCTGTTGATACGCGCTTTGGAGACCAGGAAATAAGTCATATCTATATCTATATATATATATATATATATATATATAAATAAATAATATGAGAGGAAAAAACGACGCAACTACATATCCCGACAAGCCTGTTTCGTGAATCGCTTCACTCTTCAGGGGTTTAATGAAAGAATATTCATGTGACTATCGTTTATATACTAAGAAAATTTACATAATGCGCGGTAAACTTAAAACTTTAAAGTTCAGCTGTTGCGTAGCAACGCTTTGTTTCTGTGTCGGCATGAAGATACGAGTT